>NW_015507087.1:35536-37471 GCF_001515645.1 Sinocyclocheilus grahami
AGACTGGGACATCTAATATTGAAACACCACATTCTCTTCCTTTTAAAACAGACATTCCTACTTACTGTGTTGCCTCTTTTGTGGCCCAAATGTGTTCTTCATCAAATACAACCAGTGGATGTAACAAGATGTATTACTTCACAATTAGCACACTTACAATTTTACAATATTTACAACATTGATTGTCATTGAGAACAATTTCAAAATATGTGCCTGAATGTTTGTCTGAACTAAAATGTTTATGTTTATATGTATCTTTCTTATGAGATTAAGTTGATCTTTTTTTATGAGAAATTTTATCCTCTGGTCTTGTTTCTGTTAACCGTAAGTGTAATTGATGTTGGCAACACTTTATAATGAATACTGTGGTTAATAGCTAGTGCATTACAAATGCTTTTGTATTATGAAGAAAAATGACAAACATACTATAGATTTATAAAATTAACTGTCATTGACCAATTTAAAATGTTTATTTGTTGTCTGATTTGGACATTTTTATCTTGTATCTGACATTTTATGTTACAAGGTAATCTTATGTTATGAGAAATGTTATCTGCTAATCTTGACTGTGGATGATTTTCAATCATCCAAGGTGTAGTTGATGTTGGTAACACTTTTAAATGTATACTGTATATAGTTGTAGTTTATTACAAGGCATTTGTGTCATCTAATCATCTAAATTAAATTTATGAAATTGAGATTTAGAACATTTTGTTGTGCCTCTGTGCATGCATTGTTCTCTACCCTGACAACATTTGACAAATTAAATTGCTAACATTTTTACATCTGTCTGTTTTATTTCAATATTGTAGAATTACAAATTGATGGCAATGCTTATTATTTTTGTCATATTAACACATTAATTAGCAGTTTCTGATAATTTTCAGTTACACATAATGTGTTTAAATGACACGTTGTGTGTTAAATTACATTACACAGTAGATGTGTGAGCCATCTTAACACACAAATTGTGTTAAATTTGACACAACATGTGTTGTCCCTGAGCACACTCACCACATGTTAAAATTCTGCACAACATGTGTCATTTTTAACACATCTCTTTTTGCAGTGTAGATAGAAATAGCGTATCCCCAAACGCTATGTCTAAGGCTATAAAGCTGGAGTGGCTAGCAGTAAATCTGTAGCTGAGGGAGAAAACATCCAGCTCTCAATCAAGAGGGAGCTCAACCTACAGCATGTTCCAATGGTGGAACAGCTAGCAAATATTCAGCTGAGGGAGCAACACACCCAGTTCTCAATCAGAGAAGGGGGCTCGACCTGCAGCATGTTCCAAAGCTGGAACAGCTAGCAATAATTTACTTAGCTGTGTGAGCAACACACCTAGTTCTCAATCCGAAAAGGGGGCTCGACCTACAGCATGTTCCAATGCTGGAATGGCTAGCAGTAGTTTACCTAGGCTGAGGGAGCATAAACCCAGCTCTCCCGAGAGGGGGCTCGACCTACAGCATGATTGTAAAATCAGAAGGGTAAGCATACTGCAAGCTAGCCAAACACTCAGCACATCAGGGAGGCAGAGGAAGTGCCTAATCCACCTGATGCTGCTGGTTCCAGGTGCTCTGGAAAAACAGAGAACTCAACTTCTCATGTGAGAGGAGAACTCCGAATTTAGAGGATATCGTTGCTCATTCCAGGTAACCCTTTGAAAAAAGGGGAGCACTGCTCAAACTACCATGAGGACAGCCCATGGAGCGAGGCATCCAACTCCTCAGAGAGGATTAACGCTCGAAAGAAAGCACCATACTTATAATAACCCTCACTGGTGAGGGGAGCGATGCTTCCAGAGTGTGTCAATAGAGACACACTAGTTGAGTGGAGCCCAAGGAACTAAGGTCTAACCAACTCAGAAAAAGGGAACGAGGTCAAAAACGCATAATCCCTACCATACAGGATTTTAGAAAAGTGGGCAAAGCATAA
>NW_015507087.1:37608-63621 GCF_001515645.1 Sinocyclocheilus grahami
GGGATATCCTGGTGATCGGGAAGCCCCTCAGGGCGACCCAGATACGGTAGACCAGTCAGGGTAGCATGAAAACGTAACCCCAGCCCGGACGTCCAGGAAATTTTTGCAGTGACTTGCCGGGGGCCTGATGATCACGAAGGCTCCCGCAGAAGCCTGTGTTATGGCTGCATGATCCAGGAAGTATGAAGCCGAAAACCGGCTTACTTACCGTCTGGACATAAATAGACGAGTGAAATAAGCACTGCAAGTCGAGCACCCGGTTTCTGAACCCAGCAGAGGGGGTGCCCATCGAGGACCTACCCTAGAAAGGGACAGAAACACACAGGTCCCAGGAAACACTGCAAAGAAACTAGCAGAAGGGTTATTCACACAACCACCAGTCTCATTAGATACACATATATATTCATATATACATATATTAGCCATGGATCGTACTCACCCACCATGGTTACCGCGTCGGAGCTCTGTCCGGAGAAGCCTCTAGACCGGACCATCAGTAAGATGGTCACTATGAAGCCATAGAACCAACCAAAGCTAATAGGTCCAGTATAGGAGACTATAATGCAGGAAATTTCCCACCTAACCTCGGTCGGGTGGAGGGATGGTGGTTACAGGGGAATTTAGGAAGGTGAAGATAAGGGCAGATGTAAGACCCCCGAAGGAAATGAGTAGATACTGAGGTATCACTCTGATCCGGACAAAAGCACAGACGTCCTGTCTGGATCACATCCCTTAGGTCTTTTCCTCACCTTCCTTTGACCCACGATTCTTCCTACCCCTACCCGTGGGCGGGGGAGGAGCGTGAGCCGCGACACTAGCCTTCTGGGCCAGTCTCTGATCCTCAAACTGAGTCGGGCTAGGACCTGGACATCTATCCCGGTCTTTCAGCCGGTCAGTCTGATAGGCTTGGAGCATCACCATCGTGTGCAATGAAGCTACAGCCCGACCTGCTGCTGCTGCATATGCCCTGGCATCCGAGCGAGATGTCAAGGAAGGGAGTCTTAGAGGACGTCTCACCCATAGAGAGATAGCTGGCCAGCGTCTCTCTATAGGGGCATCTTCTCATAACCGCTTTTGCGCATCGCCTCGATGTTGGCATAACTTGTATGCTGGAATCGATGGATGCGTGAGGAAAAAACGGCCACTTCCATTCCTTCTCAATCTTTATATGAAAAACAGGAAGAAAGGAAGGCTCACCTGAGTTGGAGGATTTATGGCCAGAAAAATAACATTCATCGAGATATTTCGCAACGTCACTTTCTTCACCCGCTTCACGGCAAGTAAAGCCTCGCCGTGGCGCCATCCATAATTTCCAAAAGCTCATCATACGCAGGGCAGAAGGATTGGGAAGGCTCAGCCTCAGCTTCTTTGCCCTCCTCAGCTATTTCCTGCTTTTGCTGGGCTGATCCCAGCAGAGCAATGGCCCCTGAATCAGACAATGTTAATGAAATAACATCATCCTCCAGCGCTCACTCTCGTGCACAGCCGACGATTGCGAAAGGGAAAACCCCCTTCAAACTCATCGGCCAGATCCACCTACGATCCCCACGAGCTCATTCCCTTCCGTGCCTCAGCAGTGGCGGGTCCAGGATCGCGGGAAGCAGATGACTGCCCCTCTTTCCTCGAAAAGAGAGACAAACGAGAGCAGAGCTTTTTTCCTTGGAAAAAACGCTCACAGTGCACGCCGATTGCCCCCTCGGAGACACGCAGTTCGAAGTTCCCATGAAAGGGAACATTCATCAACCTTAGTGAAATTCATTCATACACATAACTGAAAAACCTCTTACACACACGAGTGAAAACATTCATCAACCTTAGTGAAATTCATTCATACACAGAATTGAAAAACCTCTTACACACACGAGTGAAAACATTCATCAACCTTAGTGAAATTCATTCATACACATAACTGAAAAACCTTGCACACACCAGTGAAAACACTTATCAACCTTAGTGAAGTTCATTCATACACAGAACTGAAAAACCTCTTACACACACCAGTGAAAACATTCATCAACCTTAGTGAAGTTCATTCATACACAGAATTGAAAAACCTCTTACACACACGAGTGAAAACTTTCATCAACTTTAGTGAAATTCATTCATACACATAACTGAAAACCTCTTACAGACACCAGTGAAAACATTCATCAACCTTAGTGAAATTCATTCATGCACATAACTGAATTACCTCTTACACACACGAGTGAAAACTTTCATCAACCTTAGTGAAATTCATTCATACACATAACTGAAAACCTCTTACACCAGTGAAAACATTCATCAACCTTAGTGAAATTCATTCATTCACATAACTGAAAACCTCTTACAGACACCAGTGAAAACATTCATCAACCTTAGTGAAATTCATTCATTCACATAACTGAAAACCTCTTACAGACACCAGTGAAAACATTCATCAACCTTAGTGAAATTCATTCATAAACATAACTGAAAACCTCTTACACACACCAGTGAAAACATTCATCAACCTTAGTGAAATTCATTCATACTGAAAAAGCCTCTGACTCAGTTAAGCACAAACCCCGCCCCTCAGCCAATTCTAAAGATTTCATTGGCCAGGAATGTTGTTCTCTGGCTAAATGCTTTCTAGCATTTGGAAATTGAAAAAGGAAAGTCACACAGCTGTCTTTCAATATTTCAAAATGTCCCCACAGAGACTATTTTTGGTTCTGCAAGTTTTTGCTTTGTTTTCCTTCATTAGGAACAATGAGGACGACATTACAGCTTTTTTTAGACGTACACTGCAGTGTTTAGAGGATAGTCAGAGAGCTGTTGATGGCATGAATATAGAAACCCTGCTCAGAGAACTTGAGGATCACACAAGAACCCATCCATTCATTGTTGCAAGCTGTAAGGGCCGTGGATGAGTACAATTCCTGTTTACGGGAACTGGAGTCCTTGCACAGATGCTTGTCTTCACTAGAGCAGAGATATGGTTCCATGCAAAGACCAGCTGAAGAGATAGTTACTCCAACAACTCTGACCCACTTGCCAGGAAGGCCTCGTTTTGCCATCTCTCATGAGCAGATCTCATACTGCCTTGCATTAGGTATGAACTGGCAGCGAACTGCAAATTGCTTGGGCATTAGCCGATGTACACTTTATAGACACAGACAACGTCTTGATGTTCAGCCACTGACATACACCAGAATGTCAAATCATGCTCTTAACAGAGCTGTAAGGAATATTTTGGAATGCACGCCTAATGCAGGAGAAAGATATGTTCATGGAAGCCTTAGAGCATGCAATATTCGAGTTCAACGTTGGCGTATCAGACAGAGCCTTCATGAAGTTGATCCTATTGGGCGAGCATTTAGACGACGGCATGCAATTCGGCATAGAGTTTACAATGTTCAAGCTCCAAACCAAATATGGTAGGCTTTTTATATATTAGAAGTAATTTAATGAGTAGCAAATGCTGTTGGCAGGGGGTTATAAGTAAAATAATAATATTACTTTTGTAATAAGTAATACATTTTTTGGAGTAACAAACCCAACAGAGTGGGGGTTCAATCTTCAGCTGGATGGTAGGAGCAGTGCCAGCTGGCAGTAATGATTCTGGCAGGACACGTGACCTGTCCACTTTGGCAAATGTCAGCAATCATTGATTTTTGCGTTCCTCCCTCTCTTGCTTTGGCGAATTATATTCTTATATTATTATGCATCTGTTAATATGATTATGCTTTTTTTTTTACATGATTTGTCTTTTAGGTAATTTTATCCTAATTAAATCCAGCCAGCCGCTGTTGAGCTGCGAGTATAGAGTGTTGCCTATCACTCGCTGCAAGGTAATTTGTTTCCATTTTATGAATATACTTTATTGAATCTATTCTTTTGTATGATTGACGTTTCAGGGGGGTTTATCCCAAATAAGGCAGTCGCTGGCAGAGTGGTATAACAGCGGGTGGCTGGCCAGTCGGGATCACGGACATTTGACTGTTTTAATTAGGATAAAATTACCTAAAACACAAATCATGTAAAATAACAATCATATCAACAGATACATAATGTAGGGTATCAGACCGAATCAGACAATCGAAGATTTGGTCAAAACATGGTTGAAACATGAGGAGCCCACAGAGGCCCAAGACAACAGGATGTTCATAAATCAGACCCTAGCACTAGCCAGTCTGAAGCAAGCCTAACCAACTCTTTCACAGAACAGCTTTCAACATTAACACAAAAGGAACACACTGATCATAACAACTCAGGAAGGAGATTGTCAATTTTAGGGCAAGTAATCAAGATTAAATGGTCAAAGAGATGACCGCATGACCATCACGTGATAGTAACTACAATCACGAGTGCTTTAGAATTGACATCCCCCACCTAATAGACAAAGAACAGACTTTCAGAGATTCCTTACAGACCTCTTAATCTCTGGTCTTCATACATTCACAGAATGGCTATAGAAACTGCCTTTCCATGCATCTAAATGACACTAAAAGGACTTATATTGAAAAGAGAAGTATCTTGTGTTTTGTGCTTACAAGTTAATGTCTTAAACTGCCGATCTTGTTACTGTGCTAATTAATAGTGTTTTCACTATATTTTGGAAATAAATATCCATTGCAGAGTTGATGTCATACGGCTCGTTCACTGAATCGCTGGCCGTCTCAGTGATCAGCCGTAAACAGTGATTCTGTCCAAATTCCCTTACATATTATTGGTGGAGTTCCCTTTAAAATCTTAAATGATTCCCTTTGAGCTAAATTATCACTGTTTCCCTTACAACAATAATGTATGAATGTAATTCGTCAGAGCTAGAGGAACACAGAACACAAAATATATAGTTGCTGAAACATGCCAAAGTCACGTGACCTGCCAGAATCATTACTGCCAGCTGTCACTGCTCCTACCAGCCAGATGAACCCCTACTGATGACCCTGTTGCACCTTCTGCCCAATTAGAGTCGCTATTTCTCTGTTATGTTTCAGGGTGCATTCAAAATTACAATAAGGGCTGATATCAGTGCCCTACATAAACACCATGCAATGTTTGAACAATTTAGTTGTTACAGTTCAAAGTTGTAAGTTAGTCATAACACTGCATTTTTGACCTAGTTTGTTAAATATTTTGAGGGGAAGGATGCCACCAATCCTGAACAATGCCACTACGGATTTTCAGTGAGCACTCTGGCAAAAGCCAGGCCTGCATGGGTTAAGTAGAACACATTCATAAGAGGCCATATCAGTTCACAGAGGGTTATTTCAAACTGTTTACATTAAGTTTAATTGTTCTTTTTATGCAACTTTTATTCTGGGGGAAAAAAAGAATAAATATGAAAGCATTATTTATTTATTTTTCTATAGATATTGCAATATATCGGTATTGTTAATATTTTTTCTGACCTTGTGAATTGTATTATATATTATAATCAATAAATATAATTATAACCCACCTTCCATGTCCTGAATATAATCTCGCCAAAAGGGAACAACGACCTCTTCTTGCACCCTCTTATGCTACCCTTTTGTGACAGGCGAATCTCAAAAAGCCCTTCAAGTACGTCTGCAGTTAGAGGAGCTGGCTCATGACATAAAATGGGGCGAAAGCTAGTCGGATGACGCTGAATTGCATCCAAGACACCCAATGTCTTCATTCCATCTCTGAATCTATATAGGGAAGACAGACACACAGAAAAAATTGTCACTATCATAACAATAGCAATACAATAATATAATATTTTGTATATTTAACTTATAGTTTTATTTGACAAAAAATTATAATTTTATTCATTGCAAAAAATGTACCGTCAATACAGACGCTGCGTATCTATAGTGTTTGGCTGCACAATGCATTTATTGCATCCGACACATTTTATCACTGTCACGCCTCCAACTCAGTTCAGTTAAGAAAATGTAGAGTTTCCCAGTCGTAATAACGACTTAGTGGTGGCGTTCATGTGCATTCAACTTGTAAACACGATCTATCCGAAATTACTTGACCATAAGAATAGAATTCCGGTTAGACTGACTGGTCAGCCTAAACTCATCTTAAGAACGACAGATGCAAGTCCTGCACAGTGGCCAGAGGGATTCTGAGCCATTTCTCTTGCAGAACAGTAGCCAGAACAGTGATCACATGTGCCATCAAAACACTCCAAACACACTACACTGGTTTAACACTGACTTTTGACCAGCTTTGGAGGTTAGCAATGAGTTGGTTAAGACAGTAGTTTCTCCCAACCACTAGATTATGGAAATAATTTCCACTATACCTTCTGATCACACTGCAAGAAAAGTGATGTTCTTTTTCGGTAGTTCTGTCTTGTTTTCCAGTGCAAATATCTAAATGGATCTTAAAGGGTTAGTTCACCCAAAAATGAAAATTCGGTCATTAATTACTCACCCTCATGTCATTCCAAACCCATAAGACCTTCATTCATCTTCAGAACACAAATTAAGATATTACTCATGAGTGTAAGTAAGGACAGAATTTAAATTTTTGTGTGAACTATCCCTTTAAATCGAGATACATTTACTTAAGAAGCAAAACGACATAAGAACTCTTGTGAAATAAATGATAAACTCTTTGTTCTCAGCTACAGAAAAAACAAGAAAAATATGCTTCAAATTGAACACTAAACAGGTTACCTTTCAAATGCTCTCTGGAGCCTGTGGACAGTCTGGAGCATTAAGATGTCATGTACAAGAAGATCACGGTCTTCAACGCTTTTCAGAGGCCTGAGACATCCAGCAGTCAGCAAGTAGTCCAACAATGGCTCTGTTGCCTCTAACAGCTCCTTACAATTTGTGGCATCTTGAATCTAAAAACAAAATAACAATAATAACAACAGCAACAATAAGAAGAAGAACAAAAACTAAAAATATTAATAATAATAACCTTCTGAAATTAAGGCAAAGCTCAAAATACCTTTTTGACCTTCTCATTTAAACAAGAATCTGAAATGTCATCCAGTGTGGGTTTTGCGGACTCCGGGCCATTGACCAAACAGGAGAACAGTACCTGTGATAGAAATCCTGGAGCAGGCACCCCATGGACTAAACTTACAGCAATTGCTTGTCCCGCAATGTAATAGCGGTTCTCTCTTAATGCTGAAGAAAAAAAAAATTACATTTAGGACAAGAAAGAAAATTCACAGTTCAACAACAAACCTGTTAAACTGTAAACCTAATCAGTAATCTTAAACACCCTCCTAACAGAAAAGCCTTAAAAACAAACACCTGCTATCTCAATGGCAGTATATCATGTCAAGTAAGAGTCAAGTAATGCATTTTTACTAATTGACATGATTGTTTTTTTATCAGTAGTAAAAAGGGGGGGGGGGGGGGGGGGGAACATACCACAACTATCAAGAGCAAGATTTTGTGATTGCTCATTGCCTTCGAACATTGAACTGTCTTTGAAGGCTTGCATGAGGAGCCTTAAAAACTCTCTGCGTGGTCCCCCTAAGTCCACTGCTTCCTCATGCCTCCCGGAGTCATCCGAGAATTTAACTGAGATTGCATTGGAGGGGTTATAGTTGATTCGGGTAAAACCTTGAATAGCTCCTTCAAGCACTGCTGAGCGGTTTATGTGAAACCTGCAGTGTGAAATGTAGTTTATGTTGGAGACCAGGTCCAAAAGAATATTCTTAACAGGAACATCCTCAAAGTTTCTATCAACACAATTTGAAAGAAAAAATAAAGTTAACAATAAATGTTCAACCACAACTCTGAAAAGCACTTGAGCAGGTATGGAACTCTGTAATGCTATGATTTGTAGACAGTGCTCAATGCAATTATACCATGGTCTGTCTGAATACTCCATTCTGACTGGCTGGAAGGTGTGCAATAAAACCATTTTTTTACACAGGTAGTTTCAAGTCAGTTCAGATCTAATGCTAGATCTGCTGGATGTAATGAGCCGTAACTGATAAAAAATAACCATACATTTTACCCTTCTGGTCAAATATTGCACTACAAACATCAATAAGTTTCAACTTGTCAGTGTTGGCAAATGACCATGGTATAAGCGCGATAATCCATGACTAGATGTGCATTAACCAATTTTAATACAATTTGCAGAGGCAACCACCATCCGCTTCACATCAGGCAGTTCTTTAATGCACAGCTAGCTGTGGCTTATCCCTGATTAATATAACTCACAACAGCATAGTTAGTTGATACTTATGATGTACTTACCGATGTGTTTCAATGCTGGCAAGAATTGCCTGGTTAAGATCTTCATCATCTGAGGAAAAGTCTGAGAAGGAGGTCATCACTGACAGATAGGCACTGTAATCATCATGGCTTGTTATCTCATAGTTCACTGTATTTGGAGCTGAAGATGTTGAAGCCTGCTCAAGAGAATGCCCTGGTGAAGTGGATGGTGTAGTTGCCCATGAACTGCAAGGCACTGTTGAGTATGAGAGTAATGTAGAAGGCTGTGTAGGAACAGGCTCAGCAATAGGTGGAGAACATAATTCAGTGGTCCTGTGGCAATGTTCTAGAGGTGTTATCTCAGTTACTGACTCAGAGTCTGTACTGTCATCTTTCCCGTTGTCACCACAAAAGGAGTCACGCTGCCAAACAACACACACACAATAGACTTGCACTAAGACAGCACATTATAATATAAAATAATTGATCAAGTAGTCATTTAAGAGCAAGGCCATAACCTTGTCTTGAACATGGGGGACCAACTTTCATATAGAAAATGGGAATCTACGTCACGGAGCAATGCATTCCACCATGTTTTGGAACATGCTCAGAAGCACAGTGTAAACAAATGCAAATTACCACAGAAAAAATGTAGTAAAAAAACACTGTTGTGTGTCTGAGAAGCTGCAAATATTCATTACATAGCATTCAGTCTCCTTCACTAAAGTGGTACTGATATGGCTGCTAAAACACTTAAGAAAATTAACCATGGTTTTATAGTAAACGTGTTGCAACCATGTTTTTGGTGTAATTATTATCATTCGTATAACAAGAGTGCTGCATAATGGTGGGCAGCAGATCAGTGCAAATATTGGGGGAGGACAGTTTGGCCATTTGTAATTATTGAGGGGGACTTGTCTATTGTGGTTACGGCCCTGTTTAAAAGTATGCCATACCTCTATTTCCTTTGATGGCCTTAGGTACAGGGTCTTTGATTTAAAGACTTTGTGAATCAGTTGTCCACTCAGCTCCTGGCCTTCACACACCTTTGGTGCAACTAAATTGTTTCCACAAGGCATCATGAGCTCTAATCTATGAATAAGCAAAAACAGCAAATGTCAAGCAACGAATTTGTAAAAGAACATTTATCAATTTGATTTCAGTTGATGGAAAAAAATGGGTCCCAAAACCGTCCAAGGATATTGTCCGGTAGCGACTGTGGTTAAATCACAGATGTTTTAGAAATTACAGCTAAACTAAAATAATTATAGCCTAACTAAACTTTCATGGAAGAATCAACACCCATTTCTTAACAATTAGCAGCAGTACAACTTACTGGCATATTCATTCATTTGTAAATCATGGTCATCATTGTTATTTTTTTCCCATTTTAGGAAGTAAGTGCATTGTATGCCAAAAGATGTGTGAGAAATGAAATGCGTTCTGAAAACATTACATACCTGACATCTGATGGCAAGCAATCTTTCAATGCTTCTTGTAATTTGGACATAGCAGTGCTGTAATCCCATTCTTTTTGAAACTCAAAAGCACTAAGGATGTGTCCTTTCTGATACAACATTCTCTTCGTGGACTGCTTGCATGTCTTGTCCCATGTTGGTGAAGGCAGCAGAATTACATCCTTGTTAAAAGACTGGTAAAATTGTCTTCTAGGCCTTAAAAAGATGAATTGAATGGCAATGAATTCTTATTCTGTTCTCAAGTCTATGATGAACAGCACTGACGTTTGAAAATGCATACAAGTAAAATCAACTATGCAAAACAGCCAGACTTTGGCAGCACTGTAAAACACACACACACACACACATATAACCTTTGTAAATAAGCTTAAACTCACAAATGGTTATATCTTAATGTTAATGCCAATGTCCCAATAGGGTGAGGCAATATTGCGTTGATTTGGGACCAGAGTCAGTCCGCTCAGAGAAGCTGTCTACCATGACGTCATACTCCCGTTTTTAAAGCATCACATAACTAACTAAAACCAAACTTATTTAAAAACGAACAACTGTACTTACATCAGCGTGATAAAAAACTATATAAAATGACAAAAGCAGCTTTGGAAAAATATTATTTGAAGTGAAATTTAATTATTTAGTTTGTCTGTCTGTATAATCATACATATAATCATATAACGTTAATCAAATGTTTAAGAATACTTTAATGTACTCACCTCTTTTTATTTCTTTTTGATTCATGCCAGGCTCCGAAGCTTTGGCGAGTCTGAAAGCGGCTGGACGAAATGCATTTCTGATCTCATCTTCCACGCCTTCGTTATTTGCGGAAACATTAACGGTACTTCGCTGAGCATTCAATATTGATGTGAGGGAAGGAATCGTCTTTGGTGATTGTAAAATATTGTTTAAAATATTAATAGCCTCAGACAACTCGTTTCGAATATCTGCCATTGCCAAACCATTTTGTGAGACACGCGCCGGCGCCAAATTAAACGGAAATGTGGACATGGCTTCCGTTTCAAGTGAAATTAGCTCTCATCAACTACTGAAATCTTCTCTCATTTCAGCTGTGTATGAATGAATTTCACTAAGGTTGATGAATGTTTTCACTCGTGTGTGTGTAAGAGGTAATTCAGTTATGTGTAAGAATGAATTTCACTGAGGTTGATGAATGTTTTCACTCGTGTCTGTAAGAGGTTTTCAGTTGTGTATGAATGAATTTCACTAAGGTTGATGAATGTTTTTCGTTTCACTAGTGTTTGTAAGAGGCTTTTAAATAATTATGGCTTATACGGCCCCTCATAAGTTTCTGCATATTTGTTAAGGACCCCCATGAAAACTAGATGGTTCACCTTAAGGGGTTTATCCTTTTAATGAACTAGCAGAAATAGTGAGCAAAATTAATCACCTTTTTGAATTAAAATAAAAGTGCATTACTATAGGTGTCACGAATCCGGTCCATGAACTTTCCTTTTCATTGACTCTCGCACCACACGCGGAGGAAGACCTGCAGTACTTGTGTTGAGGCTGTAAACATAGATCTTGCCATCATGAAAATAATTTAAAAAATTTGGCCATGTCCAATTTTACCTCAAGTTATTTTTGACAAAGGGTTCTGTGAAGGTATGCCTGGGCAAAGTCATGTCCATTAAAACATTGTCGTAGGACTAAACCAAAGACATTGGCTAATAAAACAGATTCTGTCATTGTATAAACTCTGAAGGTGACTCATTTTGGTCACTATTTCCACATAAAAAGGAAAAACAAACAAAAGGCTTACTTTTATATACTGGGCCTTCAAAGTGCTCTCTGAAACCAGGGCTGGAGCAGCTTGTGTAAATGAAATTAGAAAATTAGAACTTTATCGTAGAGCTAAACCAAATATATCATTGGAAATGTCTTGGTCTTGGCCTGCAGAGTAACATATGTTAGTATGAAGATTCTACATGGCTCCTGCTTTCTAAATACTGACCTTTGAACCTCAAACTCTGACCATGTTTGAAGGTTTATAATCCAGCAACAAGAAGGTCTACAGACATGGGACCAACTGTTCTAGAGACCTCTGGACCCCAGCTATCATGTGAGCATAGTCATTATTGGGCACCAACTGGGGGTGCTGTCAAAAATAGCCCAAAAGCAATTTTCTCCCATTTAACAATTACACTTTTAAAATCTGATAACACCAATGTCTTTCCCACCCCCTAAAACCCCTAGGAGTACCTGCAATTTGATATGGCCGTCTTCTAATTATGGGGAATATAACAATGTATTTAAAAACTACAATTCCCAGTAGAGACGCACCCCTGAACTTGTTACTAAGCGTACAAATCAGCGTGCATAGTTGAAGTTCTATCAGTTTCCAGAGTAGGTTAGGGTTAGGGTTATAAAAATGTATCTTCACTATACATGTCGACAATCTCCTACAGCTGAAACATACATTATACTGCATTTAGATGATCAAGATGAAAAAAAAACACAGGATGTCTGTTCATTGGAGATATTTAACCATTATTGTAGAACAACCAAGTCAGGGCCGTCTCCAATATATTTATCAACTACAAGTCCCAGTAGAGACGCGCGATAAAACCTCTTACGAAGCGTACATATCAGCCACCATATTTGTAGTTCTTCCAGTTTTCAGTGGGAATGGGGTTATGAAAATGTATCTTTACTAAATATATCAACAGTCTCCTACAGCCGAAACATATTATTAAGATAATCGTCAGGATATTATGAAAAAATCTTCAGGATATCAGTTCATCTGGGGTAGTTACTGCAGAAATTATTTCGAGTTGTGCAATCTTTTTTTGTAATTATGGCCTGAATATGTTTAATTAGCCCCCTCAGGAATGTAATAAACTGCCTCTGTGCTTATACATATGCAAGTATTAGGAGCAATAAGTAGGAACCCCAGTAATGAAAACTTCCAAAATGTGCGTAGCCTACTCCCCAGACCTTCACAATAAATCAATAGTTGTCTTTTAGTGACAAAAACTGTTCAGTCAATTCTAGTATCTAGAACCATGGTGATCCAGATAAGTATCTTTATAATTAATTTATATGCTACCCCAAATTGTCATTTCAAAATAATCCACTCAAAACAACTAGTAAATCAATTTGATGTGAAGTTAAACAAATTCCTCACATAAATATGCTCAGTGTAGGTGGTTTCTTTTGCCTACTTTTTTCTCAACCCTATCACTGTCATGTTTTTTATTAATATGTATGGAAAAATTATAATCTTTTGCAAGTGTTTATACATACAAGTGAAAAAACACCAGATGCTTATTTATTTATTGCTTAATTATTGACTGCAATCTTAAAGAACGATCAAACTAATTTGACAAGGTGCATAAGTTGAAACTCCTTAGTCTTTGGCAATAAGACCACATGGAGATGCCATTATTTGAAAAGTAGAAGGGAAATGCATGATATGAAAAGGAATATCCCCCCATGGAGTCTAGACATTGGTGGTGGTGAAGGAGTGAATAGCAACGCAGAGATCTGGATGAATGTGGAACTCAGCTCCTGATGAACACAATGGAAGGACTCTTGTGGAAGGACTACACTTTGCATACGGTCTACACTATACATTTCTTTTATGACTGTCTAACCTTTCTCACTCTTTCTCTTACTACACTCCTGATGGGGAAAGCCTCTAGGCGAGTGTGGTAGGAGCAATCTGTGAACATCAAAAACATGTTTCACATATTTCTTAGAGTAGGAACAAAATACACACAACTCTGCAGACTTTCAGTAGTGACCAGACCTGCAAGGATGACAAGTGTTGTTTATCACTAATTACAAATTGAAGCAGGTTTAACTTGTACCATGGAACCGAACTACTCTCAGTTCCCATGTGATATGCTTGCTTGAATAACCATACTACTGCTGAGCCACAGCTCACAACTGAGAATACATGCACTACTTCTCCCAGAAACGTGTTGCTATTACAAATTGTTTGCGTTGGAACAACACAAAAAAGCAGAGAAAAAAGCCAAATCTGAGACATTCTGCACAGAAAATGTACTGGACTAAAATATTGGCAAATAATTGTATTCTAAGCATGTGATACTCCTTTAATTTGTAATTAAACTACCTGTAGCAATGCATAGGGACTGGCAATATAGAAATCACACTTGCAACCGGTTAAAATGTGGGAAAATGTGCAACATTTCTGTTGTGTGTCTATGTGTACCACACTGAGTATGGAGAAAAGAAAGAAAAGTGAAATATTGTCTGAGGATTTGAGAACAAAAATGGTGGAAAAGCATGAACAGTTTCAAGGATACAAGTACATCTCCAGACATCTTAATGTTCCTGTTTCCACTGTGCACAACACTGTCAAGAAGTTTACAGCCCATAGCACTGTAGCTAATATCCCTGGATGTGGACGTATGAGAAAAATTGATGAAAGATTGCAATGAAGGATTGATCAAAGAGTGGATAAAGAACCTCAGTCAACTTCCAAACAAATTGAAGCTGACCTGCAGGAACAGGGTACAGCAGTGACAGCTTGCACTATCCATCGCTATCTGAATGAAAAGGGACGCTATGGTAGGAGACCCAGAAGGACCCCGCTGCTGACACAGAAACAAAAATCCAGATTGGAGTTTGCCAAAATGTACCTGAGGAAGCCAAAGCCCTTCTGGGAGAATGTCCTGTGGACAAATAAGACTAAAACAGTACAATAATGTGCTATACCAAAAATAACTGTCTTCAGAAAATGAAATGAGGCCTTCAAAAGAAAAGAACACTGTCCCTCAGTCAAACATGGTGGAGGTTCACTAATAGCCATGCAGTCGTGGCCTAATGGTTAGAGAGTTGGACTTGTAACCCGAAGGTTGCGGGTTTAAGTCTCAGGTCCGGCAGGGATTTTAGGTGGGGGGAGTGAATAACCAGCACTCTCTTCCACCCTCAGTACCCCGACTGAGGTGAAACCCTTGAGCAAGGCACCAAACCCCCAACTTCTCCGCAATATGGCTGCCCACTGCTCCGTGTGTGTGTTCACTACTGTGTGAGTGCACTTGGATGGGTTAAATGCAGAGCACAAATTCTGAGTATGGAGCACCATATTTGGCCACACTTCACTTCATATTTTGGGGTTGCTTTGCTGCCTCAGACACTGGATGTCTTGACTGTGTGCATGGCATGAAATCTGAAAACTACCAAATAAATCTGTGTCGCAATGTAGGGCCCAGTGTCAGAAAGCTGGGTCTCCGTAAGAGGTAATGGGTCTTAAAGCAGGGCAATGACTCAAACCATTTTCTGGTGCTTTTTGAAACATACTTTAAGACAAAGCACTGGAAGGTTTAAGTGGCCAGAAATGAGTCCAGATCAAAATCCCATAGAGCACCTGTCTAGAGATCTTGAGAAGAAACCCTTCAAATCTGAAAGACCTAGAGCAGTTGGCAAGAGAAGAGTGGTCCAAAATTACAGGGGAGAGCTGTAAGAAACCCACTGATGGTTACAGAAAGCGATTGATTTCAGTTATTGTTTCCAAAGGATGTGCTACCAAATATTAAGTTGAGGGTGTCAATTTTGTCCAGTACAGTTTTGGAGATTTGTGTAGAATATCTCAGATTTGGCTTTTTCTCTGCTTTTTTGTGTTGTTCCAATGCAAACAATTTGTAATTGCAACAAGTTTCTGGGAGAAGTAGTGCATTTATTATCTGACAGAAATGCAGGTGTGCCAATATTTTTGTCCATGACTGTATGTGTCCCAGGTGCATCTAGAGACCCCCAAAATATGAGAAAAGGCCATACTCTCTCTTATAGTAAATGTGTGCGCAAATACACTGTTTATATTTGGCTCCACATTTTACATTACATGCAGGCTCATTAGAATAGTAACCAGGGATGCACCGATACCACTTTTTTCAGTACTCGCCTGATACCGATACTTTTATTTTTGGTTCTTGCCGATACAGAGTAACGATAACGATATTTTTATTGCATTTGTCAATTTTTTAAATATAGGGTACAGAAACCAAAAGGGTATGTACAATGTTAGTTGGTTAACTTCATTTATCAAATAGATAGTCAAACCAAAATTTATTCAGTCACCTTCAACATTTCTCACATTATCACAGTTTATTCACTATAGTTTAGAAAATGGTTATGACAAAAACTCAAGAGTTAAACTGAGTCAGTACAAATTCAGCTTGATAATGTCAGATAACTTTGATAGAAAGGTATGTGGGGAAGTCGTGGCCTAATGGTTAGAGAGTCGGACTCATAACCCAAAGGTTGTGGGTTTGAGTCTCGTACCGGCAGGGATTGTAGGTGGGGGGAGTGAATGTACAGCGCTCTCTCCCACCTTCAATACCACGACTGAGGTGCCCTTGAGCAAGGCACCGAACCCCCAACTGCTCCCCGGGCGCCGCAGCATAAAATGGCTGCCCACTGCTCCGGGTGTGTGTTCACGGTTTGTGTGTGTTCACTGCTGTGTGTGTGCACTTTGGATGGGTAAATGCAGAGCACTAATTCCGAGTATGGGTCATACTTGGCCACATGTCACGTCACTTCACTTCACTTATGTAATGGATTACAATAAACCAAAAAATATTCAGACAGCTGTTAGTGTGACAGTATTTACACAACTATCAATACTTTGTCGGGCAACCGGTATGAATAATTTTTGGACCCAAATTTGTATCAATTTTACTGGTAGTCCACTGTATGAAGAATTTTTGGGTATTATTTGTCACAGTTTACTTTATTTTGCTATCCTCACTTACATAAATGAACTATAGTGTCCTGCACCCCCTAGTAAAAAAAATATCAAAAATGATACCTGGTCTCTGAATCATGTTTGGTTTGACTGTATATCCTTCAGTTATTTTCACACTTAATTATGCCCATTAAAATGTATTTTACAAGTTTTTGTTACTTTCACTGTTCATTTTTTTGCTCTATGGTACATAATCTTTACTGTAATAGCTGCTCCATTGCAGCGGCTCAGTACTGTAATCACACGCTTTGCTGTAATAATGCAGGGAACCACTCGTTATAAATCTCCTAACTGTGATATTTTCAGAAATAGAAGTCGCGTTTTTTTCATCTGAAACAATCCGTGTATCATTCGATCATTCGTTTTTTTATTTAATATTGAAAGTAGAAAAATTAGAAAACGGCTCCTTTTTTGTTTTTTCGTTTTTATCCCAAAAAAAACGAAAAACAAGAATTCAGCTTACATTTTCGTAAATTTTCATGGGTGGAAAAATGAATAAACAGCTTGAATATTCGATTTCTACATGTGGGCGGGAATTAAACACCCCTTTCTGCTGATTGGTCAGCCGAAGATCAATCCGTGCCGTCATCAGTTCTTCTGCAGTATCATGCAGCAGAATAATAGTCCTCAGCTGCTGCAGTTGTATGGATTCTTAACACATTTATTGCAACTACATTTAATCTTTTTTCATCAAACAAACAGGCTAATGAATAGCTCGACACAACTCATACCGGGGCAGAGTCTAGACAGGGCTTTCTTCTGTGTAGATATAAATTCTATTCTTTGCATCAGCTGGGCATGGCAGGGTATGATATGACAGCTGTCTTAGCCTACCCTGCTCACCCAGTAAGTCTGTTTGTTTAATTAAGAAATAAGCAAGCAAAACACGCAACGCCTGCACGTATTTGTACTGATGCAGAATAGTACAGCCGAGCGCATTTCACACAAGCTGCTAGATTCACTTTCACCAGAAAGTCATGTATGCCTAAGGTTGAAAATAAATGATGTTTATAGTGAATGCCCTTATAAATGGTCTTATTTTTACAATTTAGTTTTAATCCAAATGATGCGCGTGCTAAGTGAGGGAACATCAAAGATCACACAACAGAATTGCGCTCTCTCTCTCTCTCTCTCTCTCTCTCCCTACCGTTAAGTAACTTGTGCATTGTTTTACTTACTTGTTTTTGACATATCCGCCTGAACTACAAACTTTCCTGTGATGTGTGTGAGAAAGGTATGTTAACTCGACAAGCTCGCGCATGTGCGCCGCCGCGTGCTCAATCCACTCAGCATGCTTTGTTTATCAGCTCACTCACTTCAGCTATACAGGCATTAATACTGAATGTTTAACATTATATTTAGTGCATACATATACTTTGTAGTAGACATCCTTAACTCCTTTCTGCTGTCTGTTGTGGGTGTTTCTTTGTCTGAATATGGCACTTATCACATGCTGTGTGGTATCGGCGTTTGGTATCGGGGCATTTTAACGAGTACGAGTACAGGAGACCAGTATCGGTATCGGTGCATCCCTAATAGTAACCATAGTAGGCTTCTAGAAGGCTCAATCTAAAACGACTTGTTTCTGACAAATGATGAACTGAGTGCCCAGTTTAAGATAAACAAGGATTTTTCATGACTATGGATCATGCAAAATTTACTCTAGTGGAGTATCAGAATTAAAATATCAAACGGGAAACGAGCATAATAGGTCTCCTTTAAATTCAGTTTAATTAGTTCAATTCCTTAAGAGAATCTGCTTGACTAATGAGCTATGGTAATACATAAGTTACCAGAACCACCAATAATTACCCTACAAACATTATTTACATACCTGACTTTTTCTTTTTGCAACTGAGATAAGCTGTGAAGACAGCAGTGGGTTTGGAGAAAGAAAATTTCTCATATACCAAATAAAGCTTAAACATATTATTTCAAATACATCAAGATCACAACATCACACAAGTGCAGCAGTACATATACTAATAGGTGTAAAGTACATGCATTTTTATTGCGATTGAATTAAGGTTGATTCATTAACCCCACGTTTTTTTGTTTTCTTGCTTATGCCCATACTGTTTGTGATAACCACAATTTGTTTTAACAAGTGCTGATCCTTTGCTGACTTGCTCAGGGAATGCAATGGGTGGGTAAATGGTGGTGTGGCATAGCCAGATATAAAAAATACAAATTCCTAATATCGTTAATTCTGAAATGTAGCCTCGTCGAAGGTCTGTAATAAGCAGTGGCCTGTTCCACCATATTAACATTGGCAGCTACCATCGGGAGTGTGTGCCTGTAGAATACAAGCGAGTCCATACTGTCACGAATCTTCCGTTTGATCGCCACCAGAGGTCACCCTTTTGTTACATTGACTCTCGCACTACACAAACTGTTGCATGTCTGTTACCATGAGTTTGACAACACAAAAGGGAAAAAGTAACAATGTTTATAACATTTTCTACACAAAGGCAGTTCATTATGACCACAGATGTCAAGCTCCAGAAGGACAAAAAGTAGACATACACACAATTTATGAAGTATATTTAAAGTATTCTGGGTTCAGTCACAGGCACTAGTTTTTATGCAATACTACATTTTATGCATTGATAAATATTAATGTTTTTCACCATTACACTTAGTGGTAAATAAGTAATCCCACATATAAACTATACAATTATGGAAGTTTTTGACCAGGAGTAACGGTTACAGTACAACAGTGGACTGATTAAGTTAAGTAAATCATGAGCTCACAGACCGCAATCCTTTTCAAAGTTTTATGTTGCTGTGTACATTACTTAAATTTATGTAAACTGTCTTGACAGAGGTCCTAACTACTAACCTAAACTAACCTAATGAAATGCATGATTTATGCATATAACGGAAATACATGACAATTTAACATTACTGTTTACTTTAGAGGTTTACAAACCTTAAGAATAAACATTGTAACTAAATTAAACACATCATTAAGGAATGGCATAGTAATGTAATATAATAGTTTTTTTGTGATAAATGCACTAATTTTCATTATTCTTAAAATCTTGACATTTATTGAAGCTTTCTTCATAGTCAAAAAGCATGTTGTTGATTATCTTTGTGTTTTAATGAAATAAGAACCTTTTTGAATATTCAAAATGGAAAATAACAATTGACCAAGATTCTTATTGATCTAGTTTCTCTTCCACATTAAAACCTATTACATGGCTTTTGAGAGTGCTCTTTTTTGGAGCTGGACATCCATGGTTACTGTAATCTGTAATTTCGGGTGAACTAACCCTTTAATGATTTATCAGCACTAGTGGATCTCACTGAAACTGATGAGTCTGAATTTGGATCAGCATGTCATTTTGGTCTGTCTGTCTGTCTGAATGAATAAATGTATGTATGTAAAGTGATCTTTCTGAACCTGGAACTTGATCAGCGCGTTCTGATCTCTCAGCATGCTGGCCTGAACCTAAGCCCCTCACTACACTTTGGACTGTACATCTTCCTAAAATTCTGGATCTCTTTGGTTGGAAATCCTACAAACAACCATCAAGATCATCAGTGTTATCTAAACATCTAAATATTCAACAGTAATATTTTAGTAAGACTTTATTTAAAAATATAAGTATAGTAACTGAAGTTACCATAGAGGAGTCCACTTCACTTTCACCAATTCCTGAGAAAAGAAGGGAGTGATACATAAATAAATGGAACACATAGTAAACAATATAATTAATGAGCAACTGTTATGTATTACAAAACATACATAGGACTTAAAATGTGTTATCAAAACGTATGGAACATATGTGATGTTGAGCTGTTTTCATCAAGGCAAATGACATCTGTAGATACAACATGCAATTGGTACTGTATTAGCACAAGAGCAAGTTTATATAATTCAATTCAATTCAAGTTTATTTGTATAGCGCTTTTCACGATACAAATCGTTGCAAAGCAACTTTACAGCAAATGAAGTTTTATTTAATTACAATATTATAATATAACACATACTAAACAATATAATTAATGAGCAACTGTTATGTATTACAAAACATACACAGGACTTAAAATGTGTTATCAAAACGTATGGAACATATGTGATGTTGAGCTGTTTTCATCAAGGCAAATGACATCTGTAGATACAACATGCAATTGGTACTGTATTAGCACAAGAGCAAGTTTATATAATTCAATTCAATTCAAGTTTATTTGTATAGCGCTTTTCACGATACAAATCGTTGCAAAGCAACTTTACAGCAAATGAAGTTTTATTTAATTACAATATTATAATATTGTTTCTACAATATTTAGTGGTAGCTTATCAGTGGTGACTGTCAGTTAATGTACATATGGCAGAAATGTACGGAAAAATTAATTAAAGATGTAATCAAACAGACGATGAACACTATTTACAGCAATTATTATATGATGCAATCAAACTTAAAGCAAAAGTTGGTAGTTGTGTAAGTTGTTTCAGGGTTGGCATCATCTGAGGTCCTCTGAGGAGTTGCATCAGCTCTTCTCAGGTGTTCTGGATCCAGACTGAAGCTTGTGTAAATCCTATAGTTACGGCAAAAACAGATAAACAAATAGAGACATAATTAGCGTAGCTGCTGTTCTAACCAAGCAGAATTGATTTGTTTAACCCAAGCTAAAGAATAATAATGTACATTTGATCAGATATAACTGCTAGATTTAAAGTGTGTCTGAACCCCGAACGGTATCAGGAAGGCTATTCCAGAGTTTGGGAGCCAAATGCGAAAAAGCTCAAAAGCTCTTAGTGGACTTTGCTATCCTAGGTTCTACCAAAAGTCCAGAGTTTTGCGACCTTAGGGAGCGTGATGGATTGTAGCGTGCTAGAAGACTAGTTAGGTACGCAGGAGCTAACCCATTAAGGGCCTTATAGGCAAGTAATAATATTTTGTAACTGATACGGAACTTAACAGGTAGCCAGTGCAGAGACTGTAAAATTGGGGTAATATGATCATATTTTCTTGACCTGGTAAGGACTCTAGCCACTGCATTTTGGACTATCTGTAGCTTGTTTATTGAAGATGCAGGACAACCACCTAGCAGTGCATTACAATAGTCCAGTCTAGAGGTCATGAATGCATGAACTAGCTTTTCTGCATCAGAAACAGGTATCATGTTTCGTAACTTGGCAATGTTTCTAAGATGGAAGAATGCCGTTTTTGTAACATGGGAAATATGATTTTCAAAAGACAAGTTGCTATCTAATATAACACCCAGATGTTTGACTGTAGAGGAAGTAACCGTACATCCATCTAGTTGCAAATTGTAATCCACGAGATTCGGCGTACTGTCTTTTGGTCCAATAAGTAATATCTCTGTCTTATCCAAATTTAATAGGAGAAAATTATTGGTCATCCATTCTTTTACATTTTTAACACACTCCGTTAGCTTAGATAATTTAGAAGTTTCATCTGGTCTTGTTGAGATATATAGTTGAGTATCATCGGCATAACAGTGGAAACTAATCCCGTATTTCCTAATAATATTACCAAGTGGCAACATGTATATCGAAAATAGCAGAGGACCTAGGACAGATCCTTGTGGCACTCCATATTTTACTGGTGATAATTGAGATGACTCCCCATTTAAATGAACAATGTGGTAGCGATCGGACAGGTAGGATCTAAACCATCTTAAAGCCTGCCCTTGAATACCTGTATAGTTTTGTAATCGATCTATCAGTATGTCATGATCTATAGTATCGAATGCAGCACTAAGATCAAGTAAAACTAGCAATGAGACACAGCCTTGGTCTGACGCAAGAAGCAAGTCATTTGTAATTTTAACAAGTGCAGTTTCTGTGCTATGGTGGGGCCTGAAACCTGACTGAAATTCTTCATAGAGATAATTTTTTTGCAGGAAGGAGCACAATTGAGCAGACACAACTTTTTCTAAAATTTTAGACATAAAAGGAAGATTTGAGATGGGTCTGTAATTAGCCAGTTCACTAGGATCTAGTTGTGGTTTCTTAATAAGAGGCTTAATAACCGCCAGCTTGAATGGTTTTGGGACGTGACCTAAAGACAACGACGAGTTAATAATATTGAGAAGCGGTTCTTCTGCTACAGGTAACAACTCTTTCAGTAATTTAGTGGGTACAGGATCTAACAGGCATGTTGTTGGTTTAGATGCAGTAATAAGTTTAATTAGCTCTTCCTGTCCTATAGCTGTAAAGCACTGCAGTTTATCTTTTGGTGCGATGAATGAAGCTAAAGTATTATACGCTGTAGAATCTACATTTGTTATTGTATTTCTGATGTTATCTATTTTATCAGTGAAGAAATTCATAAAGTCATTACTATTAAACTGTGAGGGAATATTGAGATCGGGTGGCGTCTGGTTATTTGTTAATCTAGCCACTGTGCTAAATAAAAACCTAGGATTGTTTTGGTTATTTTCTATGAGTTTGTGGATATGCTCGGCCCTGGCAGCTTTTAGAGCCTGTCTATAGCTGGACATACTGTTTTTCCACGCAATTCTAAAAACTTCCAAGTTAGTTTTTCTCCATTTGCGCTCAAGACTACGAGTTTTTTTCTTGAGAGAATGGGTATTACTGTTGTACCATGGCGCAGTACGTTTTTCTCTAACCTTTTTCAATTTGATGGGGGCAACAGCTTCTAATGTATTAGAGAAGATAGTGCCCATGTTGCTAGTCATTTCGTCTAGTTCATGTGTACTTATTGGTACACAGAGCAGTTGAGATAAATCAGGCAGGTTATTTGTGAATCTGTCTTTGGTGGCTGGAACAATAGTTCTGCCCGGACGATAACGCGGAGCCATATAGTTAATATCAGTAATACGCAGCATGCACGATACAAGGAAATGGTCAGTAACATCATCGCTTTGAGGTACGATATCTATATCAGTAAGATCAATTCCATGCGATATAATTAAATCTAGCGTATGATTAAAACGATGAGTGGGCCCGGTAACATTTTGCTTGACTCCAAAAGAGTTTATTAGGTCAGTAAACGCAAGTCCTAATGCATAATTTGTATTATCAACGTGAATATTAAAATCTCAGACAATTAGCGCTTTATCAACAGTAACCAATAGGTCTGAGAGGAAATCTGCAAATTCTTTTAGGAAATCTGTATACGGCCCTGGTGGTCTATACACAGTAGCCAGAGCAAGAGATACGATAGATTTCTTTTGCATATCTGACAGTGTAACATTAAGCATTAGTATTTCAAATGAGTTAAACCTGTATCCTGTCTTCTGAGTAACATTGAGAATATCACTATATATTGTTGCAACACCACCACCACGACCAGTCTGACGGGGCTCATGCTTATAACAGTAGCTTGGTGGAGTAGACTCATTTAGACCAATATAATCATTAGGTTTTAGCCAGGTTTCAGTCAAGCAGAGTACATCAAAACGATTATCTGTGATCATTTCATTTACAATAACTGCTTTGGGTGAGAGTGATCTAATGTTTAGGAGCCCAAACTTTAAAAATGGTTTTTGTTCATTTATTTTAAATTGTTCTGGTTTAATCACGATCAGATTTTTTCTAGATCCTGCATTAAATTTATATTTTGACCTCACTATTCGGGGAACAGACACAGTCTTTATAGATTGGACAGCACAAGTACTTCTATCATTTAAGCGGGTAGAACACAAGTCATCAGGGCAGTTATTTGAGATTTGACTTACTAGTCACATGGAGCGCAGCGTCCTGGAGATGTTGTCCGACATGAGCTCCGCCCCGACTCTGCTGGGATGCAGACCATCAGCGCGAAACAGCCTAGGACGCTCCCAGAAAAGATTCCAATTATTAACAAAGAGCAGTTTCTGTTCTTTACACCATGACAATAACCATTCATTTAAAGCAAAAAGCCTACTGAACTTTTCATGTCCTCGTCGATACATGGGAAGCGGTCCTGACACGATGATCGTCGTCGCGGGCGATGTGCGGCGCACCGTCTCGATCAGGCTCCTGAAGTCCCTCTTCAGCGTCTCCGTCTGCCGCAGCTTGGTGTCGTTAGCCCCCGCGTGAAGCACGACCGCTCCGGGGCTCTCGTCACCCTTCAGGATAGCGGGTATCTGCGCAGAAACATCGAGAACACGAGCACCAGGGAAACAGTGAGTGTGCACCTTACCTTCAGCTAACGTAGCACGGACGTGCCGGACGATGGAGTCTCCGATGATCACAGCGTCGCGTTCCGTCTCGCGGAGGGGAGCGAAGCGGTTCCGTTATTTCGTCTAGTTCATGTGTAGCAGTTGAGATAAATCAGGCAGGTTATTTGTGAATCTGTCTTTGGTGGCTGGAACAATAGTCCTGCCCGGACGATAACGCAGAGCCATATAGTTAATATCAGTAATACGCAGCATGCACGATACAAGGAAATGGTCAGTAACATCATCGCTTTGAGGTACGATATCTATATCAGTAAGATCAATTCCATGCGATATAATTAAATCTAGTGTATGATTAAAACGATGAGTGGGCCCGGTGAGGTTTTGCTTGACTCCAAAAGAGTTTATTAGGTCAGTAAACGCAAGTCCTAATGCATCATTTGTAGTATCAACGTGAATATTAAAATCTCCGACAATTAGCGCTTTATCAACAGTAACCAATATATAACACACACATGCCATGTAATTTCAACATTACAATACCCATTTATCTACGTCCAATGTAAAATGTTTGCTTCCAGACGTTTGGGATCTCTGCCACGGATCCAAATTCCTGATGGAACTGTTCCTTCGTCCACCTCATCCCATCTGCTTGGCAGAGAGTAAACACACTCCCCTCTCTCTCTCGTCTGACCAAAATGTCTCCTGGCCAAGTTTTAGGAGCTCATCATACACATCAGTGCCTGTGACAGTTATCCGTGGTGGGGCCTCTTCAAGGATGATTTTTTGATATCTTCCTGTTGTTTTAGCAGTTCTTGGTTTCCACTCCATGGGAGCCATTTTTTATCTTGGAACAAGAGAAATAATAAGTCGGTCCAAGTTTTGTTAAATCATGTTAAATTTTCCATGTTGTCTCTAGAATGTTAAAGAGAAAAACAAAGTATATAGAAGATAATGAATTAAATGAATATAAGTCTTGCCAATCTGTAAAGATAAAAAACAGAATACCTGATGTTCCTTCTGCACCACGTTCAAGCAATACATCCTTTACTCTGGCATCAAAGCCCTTTTGAGTAATCTCATCTACAAATCAGGCAAAGCAGAAGTGAATAAAACTAGCCGAAGCTTCCTAACCATGTATTTGTGGTGATACACTGTATCTAATATAATTTCATTTCAGAAAGCCCATTACATACCATTATCCAGTTGTTGTCTGAGAGTTTCGTACACCTTCAACTTTTCCATATTTCTGTTCTGAAAGACATTATAATACAATAATGATGTTAGCATATTACCAGTGGTGGAAGTTTTTGAGATTCACTGAGTGGTCTGTAGTTTGGGGGAAGTGGGGGTACTTTCAATTATCTTTTAGATCAGGATGGGCAACTTCAAGAGTGACAAAGACTAGCATTTCTTCTCCTTCATACCAAGGGGCAAGGTCAGGGCCGTCACTAGTACTACTCAATTTCCTTTTTATTAAGGGAAATCAATGTATGTGTCACAAATCAAGCCTCCGTGGCTCCCTCCGTTCCTCATTAAAGTTAACACTAACCAAAGTAAAAACGGTTCCTTT
>NW_015507087.1:63934-66826 GCF_001515645.1 Sinocyclocheilus grahami
GACTGAACTCTGCCTGTCTATTGTTAATAAAGCTGCACATGGATCCCAACGTCACTGAATCCTCATTACAGAAGACTTCGCCGCAGATCGATCCAGCGGCTTTCTATCATTTCACCACGGAGGTAACCGCTCAAGCGTCAGTACTGGCTTCCCAGCAACAACAGCTTAACCGACTTACCTCACTCACGGAGGAGCTGGTGACAACTCTGCGAGCACTGCGGTTACCACCACCCGAGGAGAGATCTCCACCGCTTAACCCGCCTCTACACGCTCCGGTGACGGCTGCCGTCACCACCAGCCCTCGCTTGGCATTTCCCGAAAAGTTCGATGGATCACCCACGAAGTGTAAGGGGTTCCTGCTCCAATGTTCGATGTTCGTGAATCAACAGCCCATGTTATACCCCACGGACAATAACCGCATTGCCTTCGTTTGTTCGCTTCTAACTGGTAGAGCGTTGGATTGGGCCACGGCGGTGTGGAGTGAGGACCGCATCGTTTTCCCCTCGTTCACCAGTTTCATTCAAAGCTTCAAGGAGGTGTTTGAACACCCTGAGGGTGGCAAAGAGGTAGGCGAGCAGTTATTAGCCCTTCGTCAAGGGAAAAGTTCAGCAGCTGACTACGCACTATCTTTCCGCACGCTCGCTGCTCAGACAGGGTGGTTGGATGATCCCCTCAAGCTCCTCTTCCGTAAGGGAATGTAATGAGTTTTTAAAGGTTTTATTATTAGGTATTTATTATTTAAATTTATACCAAACAAATGTACATAGGTCATATTTTAGATTACTAGCCAACAGACCATTCTCAACACAACCTCAGAGAACAGTTAAAAAAGGGCTTATTCATAAAATAGTTATTAGAAATGTTATTACAATTATCCCACATATTACCATGAATAAAAGTATATTAAAGAACATGTATGTATTTGGCAAAAAGGTTTTGTTGACGACCCCTTATGAAAATTAACCACAGTTTTATACTAGTAAAACTAATGCAAGTGCAACTCTGGTGTATCTTTCATACTTCTCTGTGTGAGCAGGTGTGTAATTTACATTAAAGGGGTCATATGATGCGATTTAAATTGTTCCTTTCTCTTTGGAGTGTTACAAGCTCTTGGTGCATAAAGAAGATCTGTAAAGTTGCAAAGACTAAAGTCTCAAATCCAAAGAGATATTCTTTATAAAAGTTAAGAGTTAACCACGCCTACCTAAAACGGCTCGTTCTAACACGCCCCCACATACCTACGTCACTATGTGGGAAGATTTGCATAACGCTGCCCAAATGTTCACGCAAAGAAAGAAGGTGTAACGTTTATTCTAATAGTATTGTTGCCGCCGCCATGTCGTGAAGACGCTGTGTTTCGTTGTGAAAGCAAAACTACTTTGTTTGGTCTTCCAAAATAGGACAATATCGCTTCGTCATGCCTGGAGCTGATCCGTGCTGGTCGCTGAGGAAATACTACAATTTCGCGCTGTGGATCGCTGGATCGGCTTTCACCGTGGACGAAGCGGAGTTCAGCCCGGGGTCGTCACATATGGTTGCAGCAAGCTCTCCGGACGCTCCTTCGTCAAATCCGCCGCCTCTGCTCACTCTAACCCTCCGGCCGTTCCTCACTTTATCCCCCGGCCTCTGCTCACTCTAGCCCGCCGTGTGTGATGCTGTGTTACGTTGTGAAAGCGAAACTACTTTGTTTGGCCTTCCAAAAATGGACACGACTAGAAATTAGTAGGGATGTGCCGATCCGATATTCATATCGGGTATTGGCTCCGATAGTGCAATTTTTCTCGGATCGAGTATCGGTCAGAGAGAGCCGATCCAAATCCGAGATTTTATTTTTATTTTTTAAGATTGTGCAAATTATTCTGTGTTACTTCTGAAGCCATACGATAGCTTAATGTGAGCTACATATGAATATTTAAGTCCTTACATTAAAGTTCACACAAAATTTTTTCTCCGCTGTGGCTGTCAGTCATTCGTTCAGCCTTTAAACCCTGGTGGCGCTCGGTTACAGCAGTCAGCTCGGTACAGCTCTCTCCAACATCATTCTGTGTTCCCATTATACTTGATTTGTAAATACATGTCTATGCTTTTGCAAAAAGGACTTTATCTTCTTGCCGGAGTTTAATGTTTTGTTACTCGCTACCGGGTGTCTGTGTGAACAAAACACTGGCGTAGAAAAGACTATAAATAGTTTTTTACGTGCACAGTAACTGAAATTTAAAACTGTTAAAAGAAAGGCTCAATAACTTTTGCACAGATATAATACACTATGCATCAATTTCCCTTCCCTTTGTGCTTTGCAGTTTTTAACACGAAGCACGTACAATGATGCGCTTGAAGCAACACGGCGTCAGGCTGTGAGAGAGTGTGTGTGTGTGAGTGTCGTCAGGCTGTGAGAGAGTGTGTGTGTGTGTGTGTGTGTGTGTCGTCAGGCTGTGACGTCATCATTCTGCACACCGGACGCGCACATTGCAAGCGCTTCGTGCTCATAGACTGTATAAAAACAGTTTGTGCTGCACTGTATTTGTTTTGTCCTATCGTATCTATCATAAGTTGTTGCCTTATTAAAAAATATGCAATACATTCAAAAGAAATGTATTTTAATTTTATAGTATATACTTAAACATATATATGAATGTTTTTAATGAATGGATTTTAATAGTTTTTTACGTGCACAGTAACTGAAATTTAAAACTGTTAAAAGAAAGGCTCAATAACTTTTGCACAGATATAATACACTATGCATCAATTTCCCTTCCCTTTGTGCTTTGCAGTTTTTAACACGAAGCACGTACAATGATGCGCTTGAAGCAACACGGCGTCAGGCTGTGAGAGAGTGTGTGTGTGTGAGTGTCGTCAGGCTGTGAGAGAGTGTGTGTGTGTGTGTGTGTGTGT
>NW_015507087.1:66836-69801 GCF_001515645.1 Sinocyclocheilus grahami
GTGGCACTTGTGGGAGTTAACACTGTATGCAATACCCCGCAACCTCACACCAGATTTCAGGCCGTGTAGATAGGCAAGCATATATACAAATCATTTAGTAAGCAGAAATCCAAAACTTACCATAACATATTAAGTTAGAGGAAGATACGACTGAATTGATGCTTGAAGAATGCACTTCCAGCAGCCATGATAAACAGCTGGTGGTTAAAGTTTCTATGCACAATTTGATTTGACGAAAGTCATGAGACCTTTTACGCTCTATCCAATCACGTTGAAGGATAAAAATAAAATGAAAATAAGCATGTAACGACCACAAACGGAGGAAAATAGCGGAGTAAAAGTACCGATACATCACTTAAAAAGTACTCAAGTAAAAGTACACAATTTTTAAACTACTCAAAACAGTACAATTACTGATACTGTAACTTGAGTAAATTTTACCATATTTAGTGCAACACTTTTATTTGTTCCCCACAAAATATAGTTTTTTCACTAAATGTTTGGATTTCTAAAATTATTGTGCACTGATTTTTCTAGAATAACTTTTGCTGCCGAATTATCCACTAACCTAGTTTATGATACTTTTTTGTCATAGATTATAAATATACATAGGCCTATATTTTTTCATATTTATTGTTTATTTTATTTTTCTTTATATGAAGTAGTCTGTATCTAGTAGATTGTGAAAGAATGATTATCAGTTCCACACACAGAGATATATAAATTCTACATTTATTTAAATGTAAAAAAACTTCACTGGTATCGGATCGGTATCAGCCAATACCGAACCCTAGGTATCGGAGGCGAAAAAGGCGGATCGGAGCATCCCTAGAAATCAGTGGTTAAGTTCTATTTACAACACTGTTCCAGAACACTTCAACCCAAATATTCAGATGTGTGCAGCACATTTTATGGAGGACTGTTTTCTGATCCTGGTAGAGTAGACTACAATGCCGGCTGTAGACTACAAGTACGTTTTTATATTTAAAGAGTTTTTATATTTTTTATATTTAAAGCGACTTTTTGAGCAGTGTAGAGTAGCGCTTGTAGTTTGTCATTTCTCTGATCACAAATGCAGACAACAAACGTTTTATGTTTACACGGCGTGTTGCAACGCAAGGCATAAAAAGACAGTATAAGTCATTATAATCAGTAATTATGTCCCCACTGGATGCAACAAATGCCTCGTTTATAATGGGTTTTAATGTTTTTGTCTCGTCGCTCCGGCCGGACAGAAACAATAATGTACAGTATGTGGAAAATAATGTTTTTTTAACCTTAAACCGCATAAACACATTTCATTACACCAAATACACCAAATAATGTTCTTTTTAGCAACATCATATGACCCCTTTAAGATCTTAATTAAAATCTTACAATTTACATTAAAATCTTTCCTTTTGTTTCCAAACAAAACAAACATATATAGGTGTCCTTGAACTTTGTAAAAGATAATCCGTTTACCATCTTGACTGAAAAACACAATTTTCAATGTAAATTTTTCTTAATTTTTTTTTCTTTATTTTAGTACACTTTCACATTAGCATGCAGTTCTACTACTACTAGGAGGATCGGCTGGAAGCTAGCGACCTCTCCTGGTTGGATTTAGTATTAACATCATAATCTCAACGCAATTTTTCCATTACTTACCGTTTCACGTTTTACAATTGATCATCCAAGTCGTCCAGCCGGCCGTATTTAAAAAAATTCCGGGCCGCCAGTTGCCCATCCCTGTTTTAGATGTATGTACATATTTTTAAAAAAAACTTCTATTATCTACAATGATATAAAATAATTACTTAATTACTTATTTTCCGGCCCATATTACTTGCTTTGATTGGCCTAAGGCGAGGTAGCTGATTAACTGACTAATTGTATTGTTTTCAAAATTTTATATAATACAATCACATTTTAATCAAGCAGTCTAACTCGTTTTTAGATAGAAGAATTCGTTTTAATTTTACTACGGTTTGCCAACATAAAAACTTGCTAGTTGCAATATGGCTAATTAACTTTTTAAACGTGCACACAAGACTCTCAAAATGCATGTTCTCTTCTGTATATAACTTAATTAGTGTGACATTTAAATAAAACTGTTAAAATATATCAGATGCGACTTCCGGTTATGACGCGCAGCTGATAAGTCGCTTGAATCGGGCTCGCTGCTGAATATTCGTTTAAACTCTTTCAGAAAGGCTAGAACTCATATAATAAGTGTTTGAAAACACTTTAAAGTTTGGCGGGACAAAATGCCACCCAAAACCACCAAACCTGCACAGCATCCGAATCCGAAGCCGTCTGGGCAGATGGAGGAGGAAGGCAAGGTGCTAGCTAGCAAGAAGCTAGCCGAGCCGCAGAGTGAAGATAACACGGCCACAAACGGCGATATCCTACGTGCGGTTCAGTCTTTGAAAGCCGATTGTTCGAGACAATTCACTGACACCACGGACGCTATAAACGGCATAAAATCAGATCTACTGTCACAAGCGCAAAGAATAGGAGAGGCTGAAGAGAGGATCGCACAAACTGAAGAGGACGTCTCAGCCCTTCAACACAAAGTTAAAAAACTCGGAAGAAACAACAGAATTTCTACGAAACAAGGTACAGGATTTGGAGGACAGAGGAAGGCGTTCTAATCTGAGACTAATTGGCCTGCCCGAAAAAACAGAAGGATCTAATATGTGTGCCTTCTTTGAGAATTTATTCCCCATGATTCTGAAGGACGAGTTCAGATCTCCACCGGTCATCGAACGATCGCACCGCGTAGGACAAGTTAACCCGAACCGCCCGTCAACTCCAAGAATGATCGTGACGAAGTTCCTGAATTACCAGGACAGGGAGAAGGTTTTGAGGGCGGCTAGGAAAATGAAGGAGTTAAGATATGAAGGACAACAGATTAGCTTTTTTCCAGATCTATCAGCGGAGACACGCCAACGACAGCGACAGTTTGACGGAGTAAAGGCAC
>NW_015507087.1:70324-87662 GCF_001515645.1 Sinocyclocheilus grahami
CGGGCCGCCAGTTGCCCATCCCTGTTTTAGATGTATGTACATATATATAAAAAACTTCTATTATCTACAATGATATAAAATAATTACTTAATTACTTATTTTCCGGCCCATATTACTTGCTTTGATTGGCCTAAGGCGAGGTAGCTGATTAACTGACTAATTGTATTGTTTTCAAAATTTTATATAATACAATCACATTTTAATCAAGCAGTCTAACTCGTTTTTAGATAGAAGAATTCGTTTTAATTTTACTACGGTTTGCCAACATAAAAACTTGCTAGTTGCAATATGGCTAATTAACTTTTTAAACGTGAACACAAGACTCTCAAAATGCATGTTCTCTTCTGTATATAACTTAATTAGTGTGACATTTAAATAAAACTGTTAAAATATATCAGATGCGACTTCCGGTTATGACGCGCAGCTGATAAGTCGCTTGAATCGGGCTCGCTGCTGAATATTCGTTTAAACTCTTTCAGAAAGGCTAGAACTCATATAATAAGTGTTTGAAAACACTTTAAAGTTTGGCGGGACAAAATGCCACCCAAAACCACCAAACCTGCACAGCATCCGAATCCGAAGCCGTCTGGGCAGATGGAGGAGGAAGGCAAGGTGCTAGCTAGCAAGAAGCTAGCCGAGCCGCAGAGTGAAGATAACACGGCCACAAACGGCGATATCCTACGTGCGGTTCAGTCTTTGAAAGCCGATTGTTCGAGACAATTCACTGACACCACGGACGCTATAAACGGCATAAAATCAGATCTACTGTCACAAGCGCAAAGAATAGGAGAGGCTGAAGAGAGGATCGCACAAACTGAAGAGGACGTCTCAGCCCTTCAACACAAAGTTAAAAAACTCGGAAGAAACAACAGAATTTCTACGAAACAAGGTACAGGATTTGGAGGACAGAGGAAGGCGTTCTAATCTGAGACTAATTGGCCTGCCCGAAAAAACAGAAGGATCTAATATGTGTGCCTTCTTTGAGAATTTATTCCCCATGATTCTGAAGGACGAGTTCAGATCTCCACCGGTCATCGAACGATCGCACCGCGTAGGACAAGTTAACCCGAACCGCCCGTCAACTCCAAGAATGATCGTGACGAAGTTCCTGAATTACCAGGACAGGGAGAAGGTTTTGAGGGCGGCTAGGAAAATGAAGGAGTTAAGATATGAAGGACAACAGATTAGCTTTTTTCCAGATCTATCAGCGGAGACACGCCAACGACAGCGACAGTTTGACGGAGTAAAGGCACAACTTAGAGACATGGAAATTCGTTACGGGATGCTTTACCCAGCGCACCTGATAGTCACGCACGACGGCCAGCGTCATGTCTTTAAATCTGTCGCTGAGGCGGATGACTTTGTTCGGTCAGTACGTACCACTGCTTAAACACTGTAACACAAGTAAGTGTGGACTCATAAGGACTTGAACTCTGTGTTTAGTTATAAAAGTTAAGGATACACTATAATTTCTATGTTCAAGTTGTCAAGATGTTTAAATTTTGCGTGGAACTGAAATTGAATTGGATTTAGTATAAAATTCATGGCCCAGTTATGTTCTTCATTGGGTAGCGAGCCCGGGAATGATAGTAATGAGAGCAGGCTTGCTAAATGTTGCTCCATATTATATGGACCAACCATGTTTCATAACCAAAGTTCATTGTAAGGGGGTTTATTATGCTTTCCATTTGGGGGAATGCAGGTGGGGTGGGATGGCGGGGGATTGTTTATGTAAGCTTGGTTGTTTTTTGTTTTTTTTCCTTCTGTTCTATATTCTATATCGTACGCCCAGGCACAGCTGCATCTACATGGTTATATAAGTAGGTAAATGGTTAATAACTCGGAGATAAATATTTGTAGCTGGAATATAAGAGGACTAAATAATTTGGTAAAACTTAAAGTACTAGGTCGACTGAAACGAATGAAATCAAACATAATCTTTCTACAAGAAACTAATTTATTAAAAGAAGATATTAGTAGAGTTACTAAGAGATGGCCAGGACAAGTTTTCAATGCATCTTTCACCTCTCGAGCCAGAGGAGTTATGATTCTTATACACAAGTCCGTTCCATTTCAGCTAAAACAGCAATATATAGACCCCTTAGGGAGATACATAATTCTTAATGGTATAATTTTGACGTCACATATTAATTTAATAAGCATATATGCTCCTAATGTAGATGACCCTACCTTTTTTCAGAATTTTATTTTTCAATATATCAACATATCCCGGAAATTATGTAATTGGAGGAGATTTTAATTGTGTACTAAACCCAGAGTATGATCGTTCTTCAGGAGTAGATAGTACCCATCAACAGTACAAAAAAAACTATTTTGAAGTATATGACTGATTTAAATTTAGTTGAGATTTGGAGGTATCTCAATCCAAGCAAGAAAGAATATTCATGCTTTTCAAATACATATAAAACATTTTCAAGAATAGATTATTTTCTAGTTTCTAATGGTTTGGTGGCGAAGGTAGGTAAAAGTTGGTATGATAGTATCCTATTGTCCGATCATGCTCCTATTACGTTTACAATCCAAATAGATAATCTTGTACTCCCCCCTCCCAGATTTCGATTTCAAGCAAGTTGGCTTCTTGATCATGATTTTGTAAAATTTCTGGATAATAAAATAGACCTATACTTTTTATTCAATACAAATCAGACGAGTGCCTCAGTTAAATGGGAGGCCTTCAAGGAATATATTAGAGGGGAGCTATTAAGTTATACAAGATATAGATCCAAAATTTATCGGGCACAATTAGAAAACTTGGGGAAACAGATTAAAATACTGGAACAGCATCTGTTTAGCAACAATGACCCTGCAAAGCAGAAAGAACTTTGTTTACTAAAAGCCAAATATAATGAAATAACTAGTAGTAAAATATCTAAGAATTTAATGTGGCTAAAACAGTCCTATTATGATCAGGGGGAAAAATCAGGAAAACTGCTAGCGTGGAGAATTAAAAAAATACAAACAGATAGAGCCATCAATTAAATTTTCTTAGAGTCCATTCTTAGATGCCATTTCGTCTGATGCCTTTTTGTCTGAGTCCGTTTCGTCTGATGCCTTTTCGTCTGAGTCCGTTTCGTCTGAGGCCTTTTTGTCTGAGTCCGTGTCGTCTGATGCCTTTTTGTCTCAGTCCTTTTCGTCTGACGCCTTTTTGTCTGTCCGTTTCGTCTGATGCCTTTTCGTCTGAGTCCGTTTCGTCTGAGGCCTTTTTGTCTGAGTCCGTGTCGTCTGATGCCTTTTTGTCTCAGTCCTTTTCGTCTGACGCCTTTTTGTCTGTCCGTTTCGTCTGATGCCTTTTCGTCTGAGTCCGTTTCGTCTGAGGCCTTTTTGTCTGAGTCCGTGTCGTCTGATGCCTTTTTGTCTCAGTCCTTTTCGTCTGACGCCTTTTTGTCTGTCCGTTTCGTCTGATGCCTTTTCGTCTGAGTCCGTTTCGTCTGAGGCCTTTTTGTCTGAGTCCGTGTCGTCTGATGCCTTTTTGTCTCAGTCCTTTTCGTCTGACGCCTTTTTGTCTGTCCGTTTCGTCTGATGCCTTTTCGTCTGAGTCCGTTTCGTCTGAGGCCTTTTTGTCTGAGTCCGTGTCGTCTGATGCCTTTTTGTCTCAGTCCTTTTCGTCTGACGCCTTTTTGTCTGTCCGTTTCGTCTGATGCCTTTTCGTCTGAGTCCGTTTCGTCTGAGGCCTTTTTGTCTGAGTCCGTGTCGTCTGATGCCTTTTTGTCTCAGTCCTTTTCGTCTGACGCCTTTTTGTCTGTCCGTTTCGTCTGATGCCTTTTCGTCTGAGTCCGTTTCGTCTGAGGCCTTTTTGTCTGAGTCCGTGTCGTCTGATGCCTTTTTGTCTCAGTCCTTTTCGTCTGACGCCTTTTTGTCTGTCCGTTTCGTCTGATGCCTTTTCGTCTGAGTCCGTTTCGTCTGAGGCCTTTTTGTCTGAGTCCGTGTCGTCTGATGCCTTTTTGTCTCAGTCCTTTTCGTCTGACGCCTTTTTGTCTGTCCGTTTCGTCTGATGCCTTTTCGTCTGAGTCCGTTTCGTCTGAGGCCTTTTTGTCTGAGTCCGTGTCGTCTGATGCCTTTTTGTCTCAGTCCTTTTCGTCTGACGCCTTTTTGTCTGTCCGTTTCGTCTGATGCCTTTTCGTCTGAGTCCGTTTCGTCTGAGGCCTTTTTGTCTGAGTCCGTGTCGTCTGATGCCTTTTTGTCTCAGTCCTTTTCGTCTGACGCCTTTTTGTCTGTCCGTTTCGTCTGATGCCTTTTCGTCTGAGTCCGTTTCGTCTGAGGCCTTTTTGTCTGAGTCCGTGTCGTCTGATGCCTTTTTGTCTCAGTCCTTTTCGTCTGACGCCTTTTTGTCTGTCCGTTTCGTCTGATGCCTTTTCGTCTGAGTCCGTTTCGTCTGAGGCCTTTTTGTCTGAGTCCGTGTCGTCTGATGCCTTTTTGTCTCAGTCCTTTTCGTCTGACGCCTTTTTGTCTGTCCGTTTCGTCTGATGCCTTTTCGTCTGAGTCCGTTTCGTCTGAGGCCTTTTTGTCTGAGTCCGTGTCGTCTGATGCCTTTTTGTCTCAGTCCTTTTCGTCTGACGCCTTTTTGTCTGTCCGTTTCGTCTGATGCCTTTTCGTCTGAGTCCGTTTCGTCTGAGGCCTTTTTGTCTGAGTCCGTGTCGTCTGATGCCTTTTTGTCTCAGTCCTTTTCGTCTGACGCCTTTTTGTCTGTCCGTTTCGTCTGATGCCTTTTCGTCTGAGTCCGTTTCGTCTGATGCCTTTTTGTCTGAGTCCGTTTCGTCTGAGTCCGTTTCGTCTTCATTTTATTCGGTATTCGATTTCATTTTTGCCCTCTCTCTCTGTATGGGTGATGTGAGAAAGATATTGGTTTTAAGGTCAATATGAAAAATAAGTAAACAATTTTTAACATATCACAATATGTGTGTGCACACATATAATATGTTGACTGTTTAATAAGATTCTCAGCATTATAAAAATAATTTTAATAAAATCTCAGCCGTTGGATGAAGGACTATCACCTTCAACTCAACCTGGCTAAGACAGAACTGCTTGTGGTTTCAACAAACCCATCACTTTATCAAAATTTAGTCCAGTTAGGCTCATCAACCATAACTTCTTCATCAAACAGGTCTTCTTCTATCAAACCTCTACAATTAATCCAAAATGCCGCTGCAAGATTAATCTTTAATGATCCGAAAAGAACACATGTCACACCTCTGTTTATCAATTTGCACTGGCTACCAGTAGCTGCTCGCATTAAATGCAAGGCATTAATGTTTGCCTACAAAACCACCACTGGCTCTGCACCCCTTTACCTAAATTCATTACTTCAGACTTATGTGCCTCTAGAAGCTTGCGTTCTGCAAGTGAACGGTGTATTATTGTGCCATCTCAAAGAGGCACAAAATCACTTTCACAGACTTTTACATTAACTGTTCCCTCCTGGTGGAATGACCTGCCCAACTCAATCCCAGCAGCTGAGTCCTTAGCCATCTTCAAGAAACGACTAAAGCACATCTGTTCCACCTTTATTTGACCCTCTAACTCTAGCACTCTCTATTCTAATTTAATTCTACATTATATTTATCTTTTTTTTTATTTTTTTTTTTATAAAAAACAAACAAACACTAGCTTTCTATTTTTTCTATTCTATCTACTTGTTTTTCTTTGTGTGTGTGTGTATATGTGTGTGTATAATATATATTCTGGCCCTTGGTAGGGGTAGAGCTAGTGGAGGTGTATCAGGAGAGTCTGAGAAAGGGAGAGTTGCCTTCGACTATGCGGACTAGCTTTGTGACCCTTTTGTATAAGAAAGGGAAGAAAGAGGATTTAGCAAACTGGAGGCCAATAATTTTGCTCACAACAGATTATAAGTGTATAAGTGTTGGCCAAGGCCATAATGGAGAGGTTAAAAAGCGTGGTGGGCTTAGTCGTCCATCCTGATCAGACTTGCGGGGTGCCAGGTAGGTCTGGCAGCTGGAATTTAGCCTTGTTTAGGGATATCATTAGTTGGGTTGAACAGCGCCAGATATCTTTGGGAATCCTTAGTTTGGACCAGGAGAAAGCATTCGACAGAGTAAGTCGTGCCTTTTTAATGTCAGTTTTGGAGTAGTTGAGGTTTGATCCCGTTTTCAGGGCCTGGGTAAGACTGTTATACACCAGGGTGAAGAGTCGAATAGGGGTGAATGGTTTTTATTCTGAGCTGGTAGGACAACAGGGTGGGGTTTAGGCAGGGATGCCCTTTGTCTGCTACGCTCCACATTTTGTCGCTTGAGCCTCTTATGGCGGCACTACGTTCAGCCCCATCCCTGACAGGAGTGCATTTGCCTGGTGGGAGGGGAATAAGTGCAAAGGTTGCGGCACATGCTGATGACATGACACTTTTCCTGACCTCTGAGCAAGATTTTGACAGGATCCTCCAGGAGTTTTGTAAGGCATCATGGGCTCAGGTAAATGTGAATAAGTCATCGGCACTGTTTGCGGGCCGGTGGGCAGAGAGAACAGTTGTGCCAGGTGGATATAGTTTGTGCCCAGACAGCATGAAGATTCTGGGTATTTGCTTTTTTAGGAGAAATAGTGCACACGAGAATTGGGAAACTAGGCTTAACCCTCTGGGGTCGACTAACGCGGATACGTGTTTTGTGGCATCTTCTCCTGATAACACAGAAAAGAACTTAAATTACACTTTCAGTTTTGATCTTACAGATAAGAGCAACACATCAATCGAATCTGTAAGTGGTCTACTTGTATACACACATAATAACAACAGAACTTTGTGCATTTATAAAATAAAGAAAACAAACAGGGTGTGCTGTCTGCCGCCTTGGTCTGCGTGATCTTTTTTTAGAAACGTGTCATTAAAATGAACTGTAACTCAGCAAATACTCAACAAAGACACATGAGAGATATATCTATAGAAAGCTTGACATGTCTACTTTTAAACTAAGCAAGTCTTATCGAAAGCAAATATTCTGTGATAAAGTAATCCATATGAAACCAACGCGATGTCCAGTTTTTCACGTCTCCCTTCATTATATTTAATCAGAATCAGAATCAGAAAGAGCTTTATTGCCAAGTATGTTTGCACATACAAGGAATTTGTTTTAGTGTCACAAGCTTCCAGTACACGGAGACAACAACTACACACAGATAATAAAAGTGAGATGTGAATAAAATACACATGCATAAATATAAACCACAAAAAAAGAATAAATTGTATATACAGGTGTGGTATAGATGGAATAGGAGTAGAATAAAATAAAATCTAATCTAATGCGACCACGCCCACGCGCTGAGCGCTATAGATATTATAATCATCCACGTGAAGCGTGCGGCGTGTAAACGCCCTCATCACAGCAAACAAAGCTGGATTACCTCAGGAAAAAACAATGCAGCGGCTTGATCCAGCAGTGATCATAAACATGAGTAAGTCTTTTTTATTAACCTACTTGTATTAGTTTTCACATAACTTGTACACATTTTACTAGTTAGACTTTCTCAACATGATGTGATAGTTATATATATTCTAAATAAACTACAAACAAAAAATAGATACATTTCTTTTTCCTCATTCTTTCTTGTAGCAATTCCCTCTCAGTCACACACCTGACAGCTCATTATGCAGCTCATTATGCAGGCCTTTGTCTTCTCAGGTGTGAATCACATCAGTATACATGATCATTCACGCCTACTCGCATATACCTTTTCTACACAAAATGTGTCTTAGAAAAGTTCAATCAATATATTGTTTTCTGTGAGTGAGTAAACAAGATGATTTTCACATCATTCTGAAGCAAAAACTCTAGACTTCAAGACCCAGTTCTCAAAAGTCTTGTGAACAAATGTTCTGTATGTGTTTTATGGCCTTATTTAAGTGACTTTAAAATTTTAGTTTTTCACTAAGCACGCATAAACGTTGTTTTCTCAAAAACACAATCACATACATACATGCTGCCCACATATGATTGTAGCCCAGTTTGTGCTGATTATTGTGCTACTAAAATTAGCCATTAAAATGTTTATTAGCAACTGAAAAAAGCACAAATGTCAGGACATGTCAAAACTTCTCCAGGGCCCAAAACACCCTCAGACCCCAGAGGGTTAAGGTGATGGAAATAAATTGCTTGTTGACTCTGCCTCAGAATCGCAGCTTTGATGTAAGTTTTGCATCTGCTTTTTGTTGAACACTTTCTGGTCTCGGTTTGAATGAATGAATCAATCAATCAATTTTACATGTACATTTTTTTTCCATGTTCACAGTTAAAAAAAAAAGCTAACTGATAGCTCACTGAAAGTTGTGATTGTCAGGATGTTTAATGAAACTGTGAGTGGAGAGGATATTGCAGTGTGGTTAGCAAGATATTGCTCTGTTCGGGGACAACCAGTCAAGGTTTTAGATGAGAATGGCATCTGGAGCTGTGCGTGTAGAGTGCCCATCAAACAATGGGCAGATCCCAACAGCTACCATGGCCCGAGTCAAATTTCTTCTATAATTGTGTTGGGGGAGAACAGAGGTTACATACGCTATTAAGAAATGACCAAGCTTTGTCGCAAGTGTGGCAAACTTGGACATCTTGCTGAGGCATGTCAGGAAGTGCAGAGAAATTGGGAACACTTTTGAAGAGTGTCAAAATGGCAGAAGTTGTATCCTCTGTGGGGAATCAACCCACCTCTGCAGAGATTGTCCCCAAAAATTTGCCAATTACCTGAAAAGTAACAAAATAGCCACCCCACCAAAAGAGCAGACAAACGAGCAGGTGGGCCTGGAGGTTTTCCTCAGGGATTGGACAGAAAGAAGGAAGTGGGGCGGCCTTAAGGGCGGAGTCAATTATTGGTGTTGGACAGAGGGAGGAAGCCTTTCCCCTGGAAGAGAGTGGAGACCAAATGGAGGATGAAGAGGAGGACACGGCTTTCTCCCTAAAAACTGTTTTGGAGGTTAGTGGGGTAGATAGTGGGAGTTAAACTGTTTGTTCACTCCCAAATGCTCAAGTGCAGAAAAGGTCTGTGAGAACTCCTCTATCTGAAACGGAGGAGAAAAGGCTGAGGGTATTGCATCAGGTAGATAGTTCCTCATCGGAAGATCTAGACCATATGTGGCCCGCAGAATCTCCAAATTAAGTTTATTTTCTGCATATTAAGTTAAGAACATCATCACGAAAGGAGCCGCAAGAGTTTGCTCTGTGGTACCTGATGTGTCGAGCACTTGTCCCACAGATCCTAATTTAATTGGGAGAGAGGAGGAACAGGTGACACAAGATATAACTTGATTTTAAATATATCTCTGTAGTTTCTTATTTTAATGTGTTTTCTTTTATGGTTCATATCCCTTTTATCCCACTGCTCATGGCTATCTCTACAATCAATGTGAGAAGTGTGAGATCCCACCTGCAAGCACAGAGCATTTTATCCTTTTAAAAAAACTGTTAAATCAGATGTGGTTTTATTGCAAGAGTGCACTCTGCCTTTTTTAACAAGTTACAGGAAATGGGAAGAAATGTGGACCCTGGGGCCCTCCATCTGGAGTGGCTCCAATGGCAACAAAAATGCAATGCAAATGCAATTCTAATAGGTAACCCACATATCTTGGTGAAGGGAAACACTGTGTTAAGGGATGGACGGACAATTTTAGCCAATCTGACTTTTTTAGACAAAAATTTTAACATTTTTAATGTGTACAGGTATACTGACAAAAACGACAGATGTTAACTTTTAGAAGACCTGCAGCCCCACATGCTAGGTAGGGTTCCCCTTGTGGTGGCACAAGTGTAATCTGTGTAATCAAAAAAGATAGAAAGAGGGCCAGGGAGGGTTTTAAGTTTGACAAAACGTCGGTTTTATTGCAGGGTTTAGTTAGAGACTTAAATTTAGTAGACTTGTTTTAAAACTATGCATTCGAGAGAGGAGGGCCTCACCTGGTTCAGTGGTGATGGTACCAGAGTCTCTCGAATCGACTACATGTTTACAAGAGACTGCCCGCCAACCGATGCTACATTGTCCCCCCTCTTTTTTCTGATCACTTAATGCTGTCTTGCACCCTTTTACTCCCCACGGGTGTGACTGTAGGTGGAGGGTTGTGGAAGCTGAACTGCTCCCTACTAGAGGATGAGGAAGGGGTTAGAGAGTATAGGGAGCATTTCAGCCAATGGGAGACCCTCCAAGACCTTTTCGACTCACGTGCACGGTGGTGGGAAATGGTAAAGGACCAGACGAGAGACAAAAAGAACAGGGAGAGAAGATGCATGAAGGGGCTGCAAAAAAGACTACATGGATATTTTAACCTTTTAAACAACGGCTTTGATTTTAATTAAGAAATTAAAAAAGTAAAAAATTAGATGTCAGTCTTGAGTGAAACTCAAAGCAAAGGTGTCATTTTAAGAAGCAGGGAAAGAGATATTGAGGAAGGGGAAAAGTGCACAAGATATTTTTTTAAAAAGATAACCACACGGGGAGAGACAATAAAATCTTTAAAAACAGGTGGGAGAGAAGTGCACACGATGGAAGAAATTTTATGTGGGGTTACAGAATTTTATGAAGATTTATACTGCCAAAAAGAAGTAGAAAATGACACCTTAAAAGGAAGTTTTAGATGTCTTAGAGAAACAGGTTAACAGTCAAGATTCACTTTTATCACAGGATTTGACTCTTTCTTAAAGATTTTAAAAGGGGGAAGTCCCCAGGAATGGATGGACTCATCCTAGAGTTTTATCTGACTTTTTGGGACATTTTAAGACATATTGACTGTTTTTAAAGAGTTTGAAATCTTTGACAGACTTCCTGACCGTTTTAGAGTAGGGATAGTTTCTCTCCTGTATAAAAATGGAGATAAGACTGACTTGAAAAACTAGTGACCGATCATGCTATTCAATTTTGACTGAAAACTTTTTTGTAAAATTTTAGCCACACGCATGTCGACCGTTTTAGAGGACATAATCCACCTGGATCAAGTCTGTGCTGTTCCGGGAAGAAAGATAACGGACAGCTTAGTGCTGATTAGGGATGCCATCTGTTACGTGAGAGACAGAAACATTTGTCTAGTAGTCCTAAATTTAGATTTTGAAAAAGCATTTGATCGTGTCTCGCACCAGTACCTGTTTACCTGTTTCAGGTACTGCAAAAAATGGGGTTTCCAGGGAGGTTTATAGCCTGGGTGGAACTGCTGTACAGTGGCCTAGTCAGCAAAATTCTAGTAAACGGGTTTTATCCAAAGCTGTAGATATTCATAGCGGCGTCCGTCAGGGATGTCCATTTTCTCCTTTGCTATAAGTCGCTTGTATTGAGCCACTAGCACAGATTTTGAAAAGGGACAAATGGATCAATGGACTGGATGTTCCTGGAAGGAAGGACTGACAGCAACCTGTACTCTATACATGGACGACGTGACCCTTTTAACCACTGACATTTTATTGATATGAAGAGCGATGGACTTGACTGGCTGGTACAGTCTGGCACCAAGCTTAACAGACATAAGTCCGAGGCCTAGCTCTTCAGGTCGTGGAGACACGTAGACATGGACGGACTAGACTTGGATTTTAAAGAGACAAATTTTAAGGTTGTAGGTGTTCAATTTTATAAAGAAGGGGACAGACAGGAAAATTGGACTGACCTGATAGTTAGAAAAAGACTGGGCTTTTGGGGACTGCGAAAGATGACCATTGAAGGCAACGTTTTAATTTTTAAAGCTGTGATCTTACCCTTGCTTTTATTGGTGTGTTCTGTTTTTAGCCCCTCAAGAAACTTTCTGTTGGATCTGGAGAGTGCGGTGTTTTACTTCGTGTGGGGATCCAAGTGGGAACGGTTAAAGAGGGAGGTCATCAAGAAGAGACCATAGAATGGGGGGAAAGGCCTCCCTGATCCCCACCTGTTTTTAACCAGCCGATTCACCGCCCTTCACATCAAATATGCTTTGACCCCTTCAAAAGATAACAAGACTGCAGCGATGACCAGACTTTGGATGGGGTCCTACTTAAGAGCCCTAAAAATTTTAACAACAGATTTGACGACCCCAGTGACTTTTAACCTCCCAAAACAGTACTGTTTTATCAAGAAATTTTTAAAGAAACACTTTTTAGAGAATCAAGATGTCACAGTTTTAACTGACCACAAGGCTCTTGTCTCTTTTGTGCAGGACCGGGAACCAGTGAGCCCAGTTCCAGGCCTAACTTTAGAAGAGGCAAAACAAGTTCGCAGGAACGTTGCCCACCCGGCTCTCCAGAACAGGCACAAGGACCTAGCGTGGATGGTTACCCATGAGATCCTCCCGGTCAGAGTGGTTATGCACTCCAGAGGCATGGCCAAAAACCCGATCTGCCCACAGCCCGGGTGCAATGCCCCGGAGACCGTTCGTCACCTGCTCTGGGAGTGCAGCGCTGCGCGGGACCTGTGGGCCAAGACCGGCTCCCTGTATTTCCCGTGCCTAATAGCAGGTGGGGCCCAGATAGGGTACCAGCTTGCCATCCTTGGAGTGGCCCGGGGCTTGAAGAACCTCACACCACAAGAATTCACCTCGCTCTGACTCACTCTGAGCGCCATCAAGGATGCCATCTGGGCCACCAGAAAACTGCTAGTGGGGAAGCGCGTTACGGTACCCTTCCATGCATGTGAGCTAAAGGTAACATAAATGCTGTAGGGGTACCGGATGACGATATTTGGACTGGGGCGCCAGGGTCGCACAGGAAGTCCGCCCGTATTTTTTTTCTGAAAAAGAGAAACCATCTGAATTGTATGTTTTAATTGTTGTGATTTGTATGTGTAATTGATTGAAAGAAGATGCTAGATGTTGACAAAAAAAAATTTATTTTCTGTTCTTATCAGTTTAATATCTGATACGTCTCCTACCCGGGGACTGCAAATTAAATGGATTTTTGGATCACGGAGCTGGAGCCAGGGCTTGCTCCGTCCACTCCACGCATTGGCCTGGTATTGCAGTGTCTCCAGTAATGGTGTGCTTCCCCTTTTCGGGGATTGCCACTTATTGTGATGAAAAGCAGAGCAAGTAATGAGGGCCCTGTCTTGGCTCCCATGGAGGTTTGCCCTCGCAGATGCAGTGGTTGCCATTTATTGAGATCTCTCCTCTGAGGTCTTGGAGTCTTCCACTAACGAGCTGATGCGTCGAATCAGGTGTGTTTGGTTAAAAGGAGTAATCTAAAACCAGGGTTGGGAAGCGCTGGCTCGTGCCAACGCTTGGCAGTTTGCAGCCTCGGTCAGGCACAGCGCAGGCCAGTAACGGAAGGCACCCATCGTTCCTTTGCTAGGTCGGCCCCTGGTGGCCCGACACCAAAATTTAGTTCAACTTTCTCACAGACCTCCCTTTTCAAGTCGATCAGAATGACTGTTGCCTAGCTGTAACTGTTTTCATGTTTGTTTGTTTGTCCTATTTAATTTAAATTTTTTTTTTCACCTTACATCACCACCAAGTGGCCAGTCGCAGCGCCCTTTTTGACCTGACCTCAGACTGAGCCCGTGCATAGGTGTGCCGATTTGGGTGAAGTAATCTCATTCCTTTCTGTAGTTAAAGCCATTTTAGCAAGCTCGGTCACGCAACCTTTGAACGATTTGAGGTCCCCTCGCCAAGGTGAATGGAAATTTCCGTTCCGGATGATTATTGACAGTCAGTTTCAATCACCAATGGCTGATTGAAATCTTTTCAGGTGCTGCAGAGGAGCCAATTAAGAGTGGTGATCAGGACACTCCACAATCCAATGATCCATCAAGGTTCACATGGTCTCAATTGGATGCAATTGACATCATTACTGTTGATCAGAGCGGGGATGGAGATAGCAAGATGGAGTTATCAGGAGGAAGAGGGCGTAGGCGAGCAGTGGAAAAGGATGAGTGTGGAGAAGAGGGAAGGGAGCGGAAGTGCCGACATCGAGCAGAAACTCACGACTGTATGCGCGCTTAAGGACAGATAGACGCGACGAATACGTACAAAAACACTGCGACTCACAAGACAAAAAACATGAAAACACATTTCTGTCGGGAGAGAGAGAAGCCGCAGCGTGTGAACGCGCCGCCATCTTGCTACGATTGAGAAGAAGGATTTGGCAAATTGGCAGCCAATAACTTTACTTACTACGGATTATAAGATTCTGACGAAAGTTTAACCTTGCGGCTTAAGGGGATAGTAGGTTCGGTGGTCCTTCCGGATCAAACCTGTGGGGTCCCAGGGAGATCAGGCAGCCTTGATCTTGTTCTGATCCGGGATTTGATCAGCTGAGCAGAGCAACATCAGCTTCCCTTGACAATCCTGAGCCTTGATCAGGAAAAGGCTTTTGATAAGGTTAGCCATTCTTTTTTTGTGGTCAGTGTTCAAGAAGCTTGGGTTTGGCCCGGGGTTCAGAGCCTGGATCCGGCATTTGTATAGCGAGGTATTCAGTCAGATTAGGGTAAACGGGTTTTATTCTGAACCAGTGGAACAGTTGGGTGGTGTGAGGCAAGGGTGTCCTTTGTCACCCTTGTGCTATATACTGTCTTTAGAGCCTCTGATTAGTCAGCTATGGTTAACAGCAGCATTGACTGGTGTAGGATTGCCAGGCAGAGGAGGGATAAGGGCAAAAGTGTTGGCGTACGCAGACGATATGACAGTTTCTTTACCACTGAAAAAGATTTTGTAGTGACAGGAGAGATTCTGCATAGTTTTTCTGAAGCCACAGGTGCTAAGGGAAATGTAAGTAAGTCTTCAGTGATGTTTGTAGGATGGTGGAGTAAGAGGACTGTGATTCCAATAGGGTATACCTTGTGTCAGGATGGTACTAAAATTGAGTGTTTGTTTTTTCAAGGTGATTAGTGCACAACAAAAATTGGGAGGGGGTGTTGGAATCTTTGCAATCCAAAATAAGCCAGTGGAGTGTAAGGGATTTGTCACTATGGGGTAGAGTACAGGTAGTGAAGGTGGATGTGTTGCCTAATATTAATCATCTGGCTTATGTTTTTCCCCTACCTTTTTGGCAGGGGAGGAGAATGGAGAAGTTGTTTTTTTCTTTTATATGGAGTCATTGTTGTTAAATCATAGTAAGCTGTATATGAGGCTGAGGGAGAGTTCGGTGAGAGAATCAGCTACTAGAGAATCTAGAGGGGCAGGGCCTCCAATTGAAGTGAATTGGCTGTCCTTGCAACCAGATTATTTGGTAGGGAGGTGTAAGGATGTTAACTGGTTGGCAGCTTTAGGGAGGCTCCCAGTGCGGGAGCGTTTATATAGACATGGTCAGGGCAGATCTCCTTTATACCCAGGGGGTTGTGGAGGAGAGGAGACCATTGAGCACGCTTTGCGGTCATGTCCAGGAGCAGTGTCTTTATGGGAAGCAGTCGCTGGGTGGTGGAGGAAGTGGGGAGGACCGCTGATTACACAGGACTTAGTGTTGTATGGAGTAGGGTTGGGAAATATGGAGAAGGAGCGGAGAAGAGTAGTTTGGGTTACTATTTCAGAAGGGAAGCGTATCTTATGGGATTGGCGACCGAGGTGTCTGAGGAAGCAGTTGCCTGGTTTAGAGCCTCAAAAGTTATTTTCAACACTTTTGGCAAGTTTAGTAAGTTGGTATAAGCCGTTTATGGGGAGGGGGGATGAGGCGGGTATGGGAGGGACTTCCACGGGTAGAGGTGGGATGAAGTCTTGAGAGTTTAGAGATCTAGTTTTGGTTATGATGCGCTGATTGTACTGTGTTGCCTTTTGACTTTGTATGTTATGATTTTTGTGTTCGAATCAAAAATCTGTAGGCTTGTGACATTTAACCCATTTGTGCCCCAATTTTTCTGAATGGTTTCATGCATATAGTCATGTTAATAGTGTTCTATGTGAACATGTTCTGCATTTATTTTTGCCAGGTTTATTTTCTTTAAAATCGTATCTGATTGTGCAGCAACTATAGTTGCCGGTGGGCAAATATGTTGTATGCACCACTTCAATGTCAAATTTGAATAGGAGGAGAACATTTGGCATCTAACTCAAAATAACTGCTTTCAACAGATCAGTCTTTATTCATAAACAAATTTATCATGTCAGATACATCAGAGCCCACCTCGCTTTTTTAGAACGATGAGCTTTGTAAAATTCAACGCGTTTCAGAAAGGTGGGGCATAGAGGAGAAACAATAATATACAGTATGTGGAAAATAATGTGTTTTTTTAACCTTAAACCGCATAAACACATTTCATTACACCAAATACACCAAATAATGTTCTTTTTAGCAGCATCATATGACCCCTTTAAAGTGGTGGAACATAGTGCAGAACAAAGTGCAGCCATTAAGTTGCCCCAACAGGGTATTGTGTATCAAAAACTTAAATGAAAATAAATAAATATATAAAAACAAATAGAATGAAGAATATTGTAACGGGCCTGACGAGACGTGAGATGTGTGGATCCATCTGCAAGCTTTTATTAAAGAGACGTAGTCTAACAGGCAGGGTCGAACAATGGCAAACAGGTATATGGCGGGCAAAAAACACAAGAATAGTCCTAAGGGCTAGCGTAGGTCACCGATCGGCAGACAGAATCACAGTGGCGAGACGAGAGGGAAAAATCCAGGAAAACAAGCAAAGATCAGAAACCGCGAAAACAGGCAAGGTAAGGCAAGGCAAGTTTATTTGTATAGCACATTTCATACACAATGGTAATTCAAAGTGCTTTACATAAAATAAAATAAAAACAATAATCACAACAATAAAACAAGGAATTTAAAAACTTTGAAAATTATTTTTAAAAATTGATTTAAGAGGTTTAAAATGAATTTAAGAAGACGATTATACATATAATATAGTGCAATCAGTTCGGACATCGCACAGTGCTCATTCAATAAATGCACAGCTAAACAGATGAGTTTTGAGTCTGCATTTAAATGTGACTAATGTTTTAGCACATCTGATCTCTTCTGGAAGCTGATTCCAACTGCGGGTGGCATAATAACTAAAAGCACATTCCCCTTGTTTTGTGTGAACCCTTGGTATTTCTAACTGACTCGATCCTAATGATCTGAGTGGTCTGTTAGGTTTATATTCAGTGAGCATATCTGCTATATATTTAGGTCCTAGGCCATGCTGCAGCTGTCTTCTTGGGAAGGCCGGTGAGGAGACCATTACAATAGTCCACCCTGCTGGTGATAAAGGCATGAACAAGTGAACAAGTGTCTTGACTGGAAACAAAACCTCTAATTCTTGCAATGTTTTTGAGATGATAGTATGCTGATTTAGTTACAGCTTTGACATGACTACTGAAACTAAGGTCTGTCTCCAGAATCACACCAAGATTCCTGACTTGATTTTTAGTTGTTAGACCCCTAGAGTCAAGGTATGCATTCACCTTGAGAACTTCATCTTTGTTTCCAAATGCAATGACTTCAGTTTTTTC
>NW_015507087.1:90678-106673 GCF_001515645.1 Sinocyclocheilus grahami
GTGACAATCTGATGTCTCTACTGCCTTTGGGTCTCGCTCCCTGATTGTGCCATCGATTTGTGTGACAATCAGTTTCGGCTTGTTTCTCTACACTTGGTATAAACTGTTGAGATTGACTAGGTTCATGGGACTCACCGGCTGTATGCTGATGGGGTCCGTGACGATGGTCTGCTGAGTGTTCTGCCTGTTTTGGAAATCCAGCAAGTAACTTTGTTTCAAGAACCGTAATCCTTTGTAGAAGTTTGCAGTAGTTCATGCAGCAAGTAGATTCAACAGGAGGCATTTTCTTTCTCTTCTGTTTGAATGTGGGCAGCTGTGTTTTCCCTTCTCCGGAATGTAAGCTGCTGGCAGTGGGAGGCAAAAGTCTTCTTTTTCGTGGTATTATTCCAGTCCCAGAGAGTTTTTAGTTTTAGTGTTTGTGCCAAAAATATGTTGTTTGAGCACTGTGCTGATCTGCTGAAGTAAATATCTTAGAAAAATCAAAGAAAAGTACAGAAATAGAGAGCAAAGCGCAGAGCAGTAAGCAAAAACGTCCGAACGGTAGCGAAGCCAGAAGCGATCAAGGAAAACACAGAGACTTGAAATGGGGTACGGGCTAAACAATACTCAGCAGAGAATGGCAGTTTGAGTGGGTGTTATATAGTGAGTGAGGTGATTAGAAACAGCTGTGCAATGAGTGCAATCAGTGCAGTGTGCAAACCGTGCAATGAATGATGGGATATGTAGTCCGGGGTGCTATGCAACAGTTTGTGTAGTGCGAGAGTCAATGTAATGGAAAGGGTGACCTCTGGTGGTGAATAAACGGAAGTCCATGGACCGAATTTGTGACAAATATATTACATCTATATAATAAAAAGGTATACCTGAAAGAAAATTGTTTGGTTACAAACATTCTGCAAAATATCTTCTTTTGTGCTTAACAGAAGAAAGAATCTCATAGGTTTACAACTTGAAGATGACACCATGATGACACAATTTCTATTTTTTGGTGAACTTTCCCTTACGCAAGCAGTTTTAGTATAAGTAGCCTACAAGTAGCCTACAAGGAGTATTACAGTGAAGGTACAAGTAGCTTTATACATTTACATAAACATATTTGCATACTATACTTTATGTAAATATGTAAAATATCACATTTTATGAATAGGCACATATTGATTAGGTCAAATGGATTAACCCTGACAAAAGTCATTGATATTCATGAAATTAATGATATTCTTTTTAAAATATATGATTATTTACATTATTATTATGTGTAGGCTACACCCATGATTGTTTATTTACTTATTATTGAACATGCAGGTGTGTTAGTTAAATGAAAATAAATAAAAATAAATAGAAAATATTACATCTATATAATAAAAAATGTATACTTTTTTGCATTTTTTTAGGCCCACAGTATTCAATGGCTGACTGTAGTAGGTGATTTCATATAATAATGTAAATGTAAACTCATTACTTGTCTGAATTTCAACATTTTAATGGAATCATAAGTTACTAGTCATAAAATGAATTAGGGTCATTTACCAATTAGAATGAAACGTATCGAAACTGGATAAAGGGGCCTCAATATTTTGCCCCTTACAAGACATAATGTCATAAAAGGGAGAAAAAGATAATCTACAGCAATTAATCCCATGCGTTAGCTCTTTATCTTTCCATTCTTCCTTTTGTGTGACTGACAGAAGTTTGTAAACTGCTGCTGTCACATGAAACCTGGAAATTCCCACCCCCCATGGCAAAAGCAGACACAGATGTGGGGCAGTAGAGCTGTGGACAGATTGCTCTCTCATCTCCTCCTTTTGACAGATTTATTCCCTATCAAATTAAGGTCTATTGTACAGTAGAGATGTCAGTTAAAGGGTTAAGTAATGTTTTAGGTGGTATATTATGAAAGCAAAAAGCACTAAACAAGACTAATAACCTTGCTTTATTAACCTATTAACACAGTATACCCCATTTCCCCATGATATGCAAGTCATTTGCCCACCGGCAACTATAGTTACCGCTTGGACTTTTGATTAAGTAAACAAAAAACTATAGATCTCCTGTCAGATTTGTTTTGTTTTGATGATTCTAGAGACCTTCATGATTACGTATATACATATGTCAACAAAAAAGACTTATTAGTAACATGAAAATTACATGTCTTTGGGAGGGTTTGCCTTTGCCATGCTTCCTGGAATTAGGGGTAGGAACTTGACAGCCTCATGTGACAGGAAGGAAGTGAACACCTTTTTTTTTTTCTTGAAATCCTTTATTTGGTTGTTTTTTTGCATGTCATTGAGGAAAAAAACATGGATAACATAAAAAAAATAAAAAATACTTACAAAAGGAAAATAACAACTATAGTTGCCGGTGGGCTTAAATGGGTTAAGTTCAAACTGAAAATTTGTATGTTTGTGTCATTTGTGGTTAATTTGTACATTTGTTTGAGTATTTGGGTTCAATATCTGATAACGTCCACTACCCGGGGACTGCATATTAAATGGATTTTTGGATTACGGAGCTGGAGCCAGAGCTTGCTCCGTCCACTCCAAGCATCGGCCTGGTATTGCAGTGTCTCCAGGAACGGTGTGCTTCCCCTTTTCGAGGATTGCCGCTTATTGTGATGAATAGCAGAGCAAGTAATGAGGGCCCTGTCTCGGCTCCCACGGAGGTCTGCCCTCGCAGATGCAGTGGTTGCCGTTTATTGAGATCTCTCCTCTGACGCACACACCTGAGGTCTTGGAGTCTTCCACTAACGAGCTGATGCATCAAATCAGGTGTGTTTGGTTAAAGGGAGTCATCTAAAACCAGTGCTGTGTCCCAATTCATAAGCTACGTCCTCCGAAGGCTGCATTTGAAGGCCGATTGTGTCACGGCGGCGCGACGAAGGCTGCCGCAATTTGAACGTGACTTCAAATGCGTCCTCCGTTTCTCCGTCAAATGAAGGATACATCAGATGGATCCTTCGCAGCCTACCCTATCCCAGAATTCATAGCGCGCCGGTGGCGATGGGACTTTTATTCAAACAAAATAGCAAGTGATGGTTCTGTGGCTGCCAACGAATACACTTATAAATGTAAGTATTTGCTCAAATAGCTAGCAAAACAAATGTTAAAAGTCAGGGGTCTTAAAAAATGTGAACAGATTCATTTGTTAGGTGGTCTGAGGGAAAATAACTTGTATTTATTAAATTAGAGGGCTGAATTTGATAATTCCTGTACTTGGGACAACAACTCTGCCATTGTGGCTCGGAGGTAAGGCTTTACCCATCTGTAATATTTCCACTAGGACCTCTTGTGTTCACAACAATTAGCCCTCACACATATATAAAGCCCACAACGACAAGACAAGTAGGCCTATGAGGCTACTTAATAAGTAGACAAGTCTTTAACTTGTATTTTTATATTATTTCATTTTTTATTATTTATTTATTTTGTAGCAAGATATGTCCACAAATGTTTTAGGCAAACTTGATTATCCAGAAATATGATTTTTGAAGTATTTTGTGTGCACGTCCTGCTGTCATATTTTCTAACCTTGAGATTGCAGCCCTGTCTTCATAATTTTCTTTCCTTTTTCTCTTCTTTTAGGACAGTTTTGGAGAAAATTGTGCTTCTGGGAAACTTAAAAATTAAATGAATTAAGTTGTTTATTACTTTTGTAATTTATGTGTATTGTTTTAGTTGAAACTTGTAAATAAAAGATGAGAAGTAGTTCTGGAAATTGTTAATTTTTGCAAGTTATAATTTATAAATGACAGAAATTCTTCTATACATTTTTTTTGCCTCTGAATAACATTTGCAAATGAAAATAAATTGTTCTATACTAAAAGTACTGCATGATATTGTAAAGGACCATGTTTTGTATTGTAGCTGTCCTATGAGAAAAAATATCATTTTTATACTTATGGAATGTATTTCGTTACACTCCACCACTTTGTTATTTTGGAGATGAAACGAATAAAGTTTATTGCTAAGTTGCTACAACTGCGAACCATATCAAGGTGGCTTCCGAAGCACTCGGACTGGTGTAGCCTACGGAGGACTCTTCTTGTTGCCTAGCAACTGTGTCAGCTGCCGTAGACGAGCGGCAGTAACGTGTGTAAGTTAACTTTTTATATTCAGCTGCATAAAACTAAACAGGGTTGAGAACCTGTTTAAATGTGTTCACCATGGTTCATTTAGGTACATAATAATCAATAATAGAATAAACAACATAAAATCACATTTTGGTAAGATATAAGTGGACATTTAATCGCTTTATATTTTGTATTTTTTCATGTCATTACAATATTAAAGTAAGTCTTACATTTAAAGTGTAATTCGGTAATTAAAAGTCAAAAACTAATAATTCAGACTCCAGTTATTTTCGTTTTCATTAACAAATAACATATATGGCAGCTCTCTTCTCACACCGTTGTCCCGCGACAGGAGCATTAATCGGGAACACCTGCTGGTGCAATCAGGAAATCCTGCGAAGGCTAGACTCGGAGCGTCCTTCGAAGGCCATGTCGGCCGCATCCTTCGAAGGACCCGTCCTCCGAAGGATGCGGTCTTTGAATTGGGACACAGCTCAGGGTTGGGAAGCGCTGGCTCGGTCAGGCACCCATCCTTCCTTTGCTAGGTCGACCCCTGGTGAGCGGTAAAGTTCAAATTTCTCACAGACCTCCCTTTTTAAGTCGATCGGACTGACTGTTGCCTAGCTGTAGCTGTTTTCATGTTTGTTGGGTTGTCCCATTTCATTTCGTTTTTCTCACCTTACAGCGCCACCAAGGGGCCAGTCGCAGCACCATTTTTTACCTGACCTCAGATTGAGCCCGTGTATAGGTGTACCGATTTGGGTGAAGTGATCTCATTCCTTTCTACCTCGGTCACGTGACCTTCGAACGTTTTGAGGTCCCCTCGCCAAGGTGAATGGAAATTTCCACTTTTTTTGATGATTATTGACAGTCAGACTCCAGAGTATCTTTTTGCTCTGCTTTGGGTCAGCCAAATACCTGGCGCTAGTTTGCAAAAGTAGGTTTTCAACAAAATCCAAAATAGCCGAACATTTGATCAAAGTGACGAGCCAATCTAAGACCTGCCTCTCTTTCGGCTCGAGCCAAGGATTCCGATGACATAAGGCACGTGGCTCTGCAACAAACCGTTTGGGAGCTATGAGCGATGCCGTACTTTCCGTCTCTGCAGAGCTACCATCAGGCCGATCGGGGCGACACTCGGTGACGTTGCAGACATTCTACCAGTGAAGAATCTTTCTCAGAGTCTTGGAATTTTGATGCCAGAAGAGGTTTTATTTTCAGAGACAATAAAACCTGAGAGAACTCTGCAGAGCAATCTCCCGACTCTTTTTCTGTACTCTCTTATATACTGTTTGTTCTCTAGGCTTGTTTAATGGTTTCATTCATATTTGTTATGGGATCATCACGATGCAGTCATGAGGCCTTAATTTTATGTTCTGTGAAAATTAGAACATAAATTTAATGAACATAAATAAAACATAAATAAATATAATGGCCCCATTATATGCCATCATGTGCTTATCATGTACTTCACCATATGTCTGCACATTCCATTCTCATACAGATTTCTATACATGCAGGCAAATACACATGATTATAATAGTAGAATAACTTAATACATAAATGGCCACATTCACACCGATTATACCTGAACAATTTACATTTTGATTAATTAAAATCTTCTACATTCCCCTCTTTGAGACTTACTAAGTCTCACCATCATTTGTCATTACCCAGAGTGCAGCTTCATAATTCAGTCTTATCAGTTATCACTACCTAGTGACTAATTAAAGTCACAAAGTTTTATCACCAATGACTAGATTATGCGACAGCACTCTGGCAGAGCAGCAGGACCAAACGTCTCCCCCCACACTTGACTAGGAGGGAGTAGAAGATCCTCATCTCTAATTCCTCATTTAAGGCAAAACAATGTTATACGCATGTGCATGCAATTGGTTCAGCGCTTGCCTGTGGTTGTCACAGTTGTGCAGTATACAACAGAAATACAAATTCAAGACATAAAACATGTAACATCACAAAAAATTGCATAGTTGATCTTCAGCCCAGACACTTTGTGCATTGTAGAGGGCCATTTTGGTTACCCTCAAAAATCAATTTCCCATATAATTTACTATAACTAGTGACCTTGATATAGGAAGTACACAGTAAAATAGTTATCTTCCTATCAATACTGCAATTCCTAAAAACATTCCCAATTTTGCTAACTATGCTCCTAACTTTAGATCAAACCAATCTCACATTTGATTATCTTTTCCAGCATTTGCTTTATCTTCCATTCTTAGGGTTTTTAATTTGATCAGTACTTCACTAAATGCTCCTTCTGGAGCAGTATAATTTGGTATATAAATACAGCATTGTTCCCCAAACATAACACACACTTTTCCTTTTTTCAGTTAACAAATAATATAAAGCTATTCTATTGTGCTCTGTCATTCTGCTTGTTGCGTCCAATTGCTCTCCTAGAACTGATAAGGCCTCATCAGTATTATTAATTAATCTTTGCTGATTGTACTATATGTAATTTAATTAATCCCTTCTGTAATTGTATTTATTTATTTATTATTATTGTAATTTAGAAATAATATTGATTCAAACCCTAATTTAACTGCATCTCTTGTATTAAATTTGTTAGGTATGCCTTTAGGTTGACCAACTGAATCTATATAAACTGCAGGGTCTTTTTCATCTGCTCTTTTGGTTCTAGTTATTTCTTCATTTGTTATTTCCTCTTCTAGAGAGATATGACTCATTTTATGTGTCCGCATAACCCTAGTAATCCTGACCAATTTTCTGGTAATGTTGGCAAGAGGCCATATTTTTCCACACATCCACCGTATGTCTGCCAATGCAATATTGATTTTATCAGATATAGAAGGTGAGCCTTCCCTTTTCACTAACTAACTTTACATTATGGTATTTTCAATATTTTGCTGCATTTCCTTTAATTTGCCAATGTCAGTATTTCCCATCTTTTTATAACATTCACTTCTTGATCTACAAACCCGGTTCCAAAAAAGTTGGGACACTGTACAAATTGTGAATAAAAACAGAATGCAATGATGTGGAAGATTCACATTTCAATATTTTATTCAGAATACAACATAGATGACATATCAAATGTTTAAACTGAGAAAATGTATCATTTTAAGGGAAAAATAAGTTGATTTTAAATTTCATGGCATCAACACATCTCAAAAAAGTTGGGACAAGGCCATGTTTACCACTGTGTGGCATCCCGAATAAAATATAAGTTTATGAGATTTGTAAATGATTCCATTCCTTTTTTACTCACAATTTGTACAGTGTCCCAACGTTTTTGGAATTGGGTTTGTACCATAAATTAAAATTTTCCTTGTTTTTTATTTATTTATTATTATTTATTTTTTTACCATACTATTTACCAATTATGGGTTCAGATTCACAGTAATTCAGTTGCTTCTCTGTAGTTTGTTGTAGATTGGAGAAACTGGCACCAGTATGGGCATAATGCCATTTTTGGGTACAGTTTCTAAAGACATTTATCTCTCTACCTCTTCTATTCTTCTATTAAGCATTTACCTCCCAGTTTTATTACATCTAATCCCATTTCACTAGATAGTTCTGGACATTTATTTAATCATTGCAACAGTAACTTTCTGGCTGAAATTAATTTGTCATCTTGGTTTGTTTAGGCCTGTTTAAAATGAGACGCATCTGTTTATTATTTTTTACAATTATTTTAATCTCCAAACTGTTTTAAATAGTTCTGCTTTGCATCTTATGCTTTGCTAAATAAAAATTTACATATTTCATAGACTTTTTTAACATCTGTAAATGAACAAATTTAAACAAATATTATTAGTGAATAATACTATAAAATAAAATTGTTATTTTTCTTAAATACTTAATTTCTGGCATATTAAACTTTTTGGTAAGTTTAAGCTTACAGTAAAGTCAATTGTTTTTTTTATCTCAAATATTTTGGTGGGTGGTGAAATATTATATTGTTTAGGTGGATCGTGGAATGGAACAGTTTGAGAACCCTTGACTTAAACCATTCATCATGAAATATTCTACAACTGTGTATAAGTATTGGTATAATATATAAGACTGGTCTTGTTTCAAAGAAAACTATGCTAACTAACAAACTAAACTAATATTTTTGTTTTTCTGCTGTGTAATTTACCCATTTATACCAATTATATTCTTCTACCTTTTCCCATAAACATTTGACTTGCTAATTTTCATAGACACATTGTAGATATTAATCATAATATCAGTAAAATTGTATCTATATATATATATATATATATATATATATATTTTTTTTTTTTTTTTTTTTTTTTCCCCCCTCCATATTTTTTTTTTCGAAGCAGTCATGAGGCCTTAATTTTATGTTCTGTGAAAATAAGAACCCCATTATGTGCCATCATGTGCTTATCATGTACTTCACCATATGTCTGCACATTCCATTCTCATACAGATTTCTATACATGCAGGCAAATACACATGATTATAATAGTAGAATAACTTAATACATAAATGGCCACATTCACACCGATTATACCTGAACAATTTACATTTTGATTAATTAAAATCTTCTACATTCCCCTCTTTGAGACTTACTAAGTCTTACTAAGTCAAAGTCTTACATCATTTGTCTTTACCCAGAGTGCAGCTTCACAATTCAGTCTCATCAGTTATTACTACCTAGTGACTAATTTAAGTCACACAGTTTTATCACCAATGACCAGATTATGTAACAGCACTCTGGCGAGAGCAGCAGGACCAAACCTCTCCCCCCACACTTGACTAGGAGGGAGTAAAAGATCCCCATCTCTCTAATCCCTCATTAATATAAAACAATGTTATAAGCATGAGCATGCAATTGGTTCAGCGCTTGCCTGTGGTTGTCACAGTTATGTAGTATACAACAGACATTACAATTCAAAACATAAAACATGTAACGTCACAAAAAATAATATAGCTGATCTTCAGCCCAGACACTTTGCGCATTGTAGAGGGCCATTTTGGTTACCCTCTAAAATCAATTTCCCATCATATTGACATATTAGAATTTTAATTTGCTTTAAATAAAAATTGACATATTTCATGGACATATTTCATAGACTTTTTTAACATCTGTAAATGAAAAAATTAAAACATAAATATTAGTGAATAATGCTATAAAATAAAATGGTTATTTTTCTTAAATACTTAATAATTATTAAACTTTTTATTAAGTTTAAGCTTACAGTAATGTTAAATTTTTTTATTTTTTTATCGCAAATATTTTAGTGGGTCATGAAATATTATATTTGTTTAGGTGGGTCGTGGAATGGAACAGTTTGAGAACCCTTGACTTAAACCATTCATCATGAAATATTCTACAACTGTGTATGAGTATTGGCATAATATATAAGACTGGTTTTGTTTCAAAGAAAACTATGCTAACTAACAAACTAAATAAACTAATATTTTTTTTATATAATTGACCCATTTCTACCAATTATATTCTTCTACATTTTCCCATAAACATTTGACTTGCTAATTTTCATAGACACATTGTAGATATTAATCATAATAACAGTTATATTTGATCTAGATATATATAATATATAATATATATATATATTTATTTTTTCCTCGTCCAATTCTTATTCATTTTGGATTAAGTAAAAGATACTGCCAGATTCAACTGAGGGGGTGAAAGTCAATTCTCGGGAAGTCTGGGTGCTGTTGTCTACAGCTTGATCTTGTAGAATTAGATGCATTAGGCATGTGATGATCATCAGATATCTTTTCACTTTTCTGCTTCTCTGACAAAAGAATGTGAGCTTCTTGCTTATCTCTTTTTGAGTTGTCATCAGTTTGCACTTCATCTTGCGTCTCTGGTCTCTCCACGTCACTTTCTCCTGAGTTGTCTGCTTGTCTGTTTCCTTCTCTTTCTAATTCCTCTTTTTCATTTGTTGGCCCACATCTGCTCCCAAGTATTTTGATCATCTCGTTAGCTGTCCCATCACTCATTCATCTTCACCAGGTGACTCTTTGCGAGTGGTTGCAATGGTCTTTCCCTCGTTGGCAAGGGAGGGTCGTTACTAGCACGCCCTTCATCCCTCACTTCATGCTGTGTAGAGTTGTTGAAGTGGTTCTTATTGATGGAGCAAACCATTCCTTGTCCTTTATAGAACTGCTGTCACCTGTTAATGGAAACCTTCAGAGTTTTCTGTTAGTGATATCAAGCATGCTCATTTGCTCATCTGGCCAGTCATCCTTCTTGGTGTGACCTGTGGAAATGTCATGTGGGTTGAGGGCTGTCCTGGCCCCTTTTTTGAGCTCTGAGCAGGGCTAATACCCACTTTCTATAATAAAAAGCTTTAATTAATTATTTGCATCCTTACTCTGTTTTTGTTTTTCAAATTTATTCTTAACAATTTGCTTATTCAGGAGTTCCACTATATCACTGAATAATTTTTTAGGCCTATCTTGCTCAGTAGCATAGGTCTTTTGACCTGGAAAACACTCAACCCACTTTATTATGTTAACAGTCAGAAAGACAATATTTTATCCTTTTGACACAGAATCAGCTCCATCATGATATGCTGAAAAGAAAGTTAGATGTGAGGTGGACAGAGCAAGCTTGCTTTGCTCTGCCTTCCCATGTTATATGCTGCGCAAGCGTGGCACTGCTTTTCTTTCTGTCACAACAATGACCTATAGGTACTGACCAGGAAACTTAACCCAATTCATCCATGGTCATTATTTTACTGGGCATAATTTGCCCTGTGGGCCCACATATTCAAATTTGCATACAGCTGTTTTGGCAAAATTATTGATTTACCTTAGTGTCTCGTCAGACACCCTCTTTCCCTCCACACAACACCATCATTCATGCTTTTTCACTCCCTTTCACATCCCCCTTTTTGCCAAAAACATATTTTTCTTGAGATTTCAGCCGATTGTGAACAATGATTTTAGTTGTGAATCCCACGAATTCTGAGTAGCATGATTTATTTATTTTTTCTTTCGTTAGACTCCACTGAGCATAGACCTGGTAGCATTCCTCATAGTTTCTAGATGTCATGCAACTGAGCAACGTCAGTCTCCATAAAGTTTAGTTTAACACCGCTGTATAAACCTCTCTTTTTTCTTTCTTTTTCCCCCCCATCACAATCAAATAGATTAATTCATTTAGAATAATAGGCCTAGGCATTGTGCACTTGAGAGAGCCAATTATAATTTCTCAAATGTCACTTGTTTGTCTAATTTAGATTTTAGACAAATACTTTTTTGTAATTGCTCATGAGCTACTTTGAGAAGAGGATTGGAGATCTCTGCATAATCTAGGATCCATGGCCATCAACATTTCCATCTTGTTATCCCCAGTGATGACAGCATATGTGATTTCATGATTTTGGAGTAATTTATTTTATTATTATTTTATTCAACTTAGCCCTAGAAAATTACAAAATGGAGTGACCAATATTTTTATTTTATCAGCCATATTCCTTTCTATTAGACATCTTGTCCACCCTTTTTTCCCCCCCATAGAGTTCAGCATTGTTGTCAATAATTCAGCTGTGCATTTCCCCCTTGTTGGTTAATGAAATAGCCTTCACTATGCCAAATCCAGCTCCATTTTTCTCTGATTGGTGAGTGAAGCACTCACATCTGTCTGTCATAATTACTTTGTCTTTAGGACATAAGGCTGGACTGGTACCTATTGAAAAGCAGATTGAGAATGTTAGTAAAACACAGAATTCAAAGAACTGCTGTGAGACCAGTGGATAATCAAGATTAATATAGTTAATAAAATAATTAACAAAATGTGAAGCAGTCTCTATAGTGAGTGATCATTATATATGCAGCAGCTGTGCACGCAATGGGAAGGGATGGAAGTCCTTCTGGTTAGATCATCAGTCTGTTGAAGCTGTTTGGCTGTTGCACTGGGTCATCAGTCTGTGATGGCACTCAAAGGCCTGATGTTGTGGTGTATGCTCTCCGCTGTTTCTCTGCCTTATGTGGAGGAGGAAATCATCTGTTCCGGGTATGTCCTAGCAGACAGAAAACGTATGCCAGCCTGTTTAAGGAGGGACAAGGTCTGCAGGCTGATTTTGAAGGACTATTGATGAGTGTTCCGGGCAGAGGGGAGAGTCAAGAGGCAGGCCCTTCAGGAGTGGGTGCAGGTGGTGGAACGGTGAGAGGGCAGATGGCAGAAACAAGGAATGGAGATGTGGTGGAAAAGGGAGGCGGTGTACAGGAGCTTCAGATGAGTTTTTTGCAGGAATGGTCGGAGTTCGATGTTGCAGAGTTACTGTGTGGCATTTACGAGGAGAAGGAGCTGGGGAAGGCAGAGTCTACAGGAGGTGAAGGGGAGTTTCCCTCTGCAATGGAAACGGAGCAGGACACAATGGGGCCTGGCCTAGGAGCCAAGGCCTAAGGAGAAGGAAGCTTTGTGAGGAGGTTACTGGAGATCGGGGAAGAAAGTGCAGTAAAGTCCAAGTCCAAGAACCTGTACTCAGGCGGGTCCAGAGCAAAGAGGCTGTGGGTGAGATGGACACTGGGGAGAGGGTGGTGGGGGAAAGTGGGACAAAAGGGAGAGGGGGGTGGAGGGGTTTGGAAAAGGTCAAGTCAATTTTGCGGGAGGATAAGGGGGGAGGGGAGAAGGGGGGAATGGACTGAAGTAATGGGGAAGGGGAGAAAATGTTTAGAGCGAAAAGGGAGCATGTGAAGTTTTTGTGGGCCTCTGTCTGGGTTTTTCTTTTTTTCTTTTAAAAGGGTTTTGGTTTAAATGGTGTGTTTAAAGGTGGCAACACTGAATGCAAGAGGACTAAAAATGATACAAAGAAGGACTGCAATATTTCTGTCCTTAAAAATGTCACCTTTGGAAGTATGTTTTTTTTTGCAAGAATGCTATTTGAAGGATAAAAAAAGATGTCTGTTTTTTCTGCGGGGGAGGAAATGGGGCCTTCTTTTTAGGGTGTGGGGAATGTCAATGCAGGTGTGAGGCAGGGGAGGGGGTTGTGGAGGTTCTATACTTCTTTTCTGAAGGACAAGGTTTTTTGTATAGCGCTCTTTAATTTGGTCAGAGGAGCTGCAGGTTCTATGGGCAGGTGGTGCTTTGGGGACAGCTGAGGGACGGTCTAGAGCTAGCTATCTGCAGGATGCAATGAAGGATCATTACTGGGAGGACGCTAAGTCATTTTTGCAAGGTTCAAGCGTCCAGAAGCGGCTCTATGATGAAAAGCCAACCAGCTTTTTCTTTGCAACAGTGCGGGGTAGGCAAAGGAAAAGTTATATAGAGGGTTTGAGGGGCAGGTGCAGACATCGGTGAAGGGGATGCTGGAGGTGGCTGAAGGGTTTTGTAGAGAGTTATTCAGTGATAGAACTCTTTCAGTTACAGCATATGGGAAGTTTTTGGAGGGTCTAGAAGGGGGTTTAGAGGAAGAGGAAAGGAGAGCACTAGAAGGGGCCTTGACCTTGCAAGAAGTTAGTTCTGCAGTGGCTTCCTTGAAACAAGGCACGGCTCCAGGATATGATGGCCTTCCAGCGGCCTTTTATGAGGTGGTTTTGCCGTGGGTAGCATGGGAACTGGTGGGAGTGTACCAGGAATGCTTTAGAAGGGGGAGTTGGTAGAGACAATGAAAACAGGGTTGGTAACGTTACTGTATAAGAAAGGGACGAAGGTAGAGTTAAGGAATTAGAAGGCCTATTACTTTGCTGACCACGGATTACAAAGTGTTGACAAAAGTCTTGACAGAGAGACTTAAGAAGGTCATAGGAGCATTTGTCCAGTCAGACCAGATGTGTGGGGTGCCTGGCAGGTCAGTCTCTATGAACTTGGCTCTAGTTAGAGATATTTATTTTATTTATTTATTTTATCCAAAGCGACTTACAAATGAGGACAACAGAAGCAATCAACTGTAGTATTAAAACAACTAAAAACAGATCCAAAACTAAAAGCTAAAACTTTATAAATACTACCTATACACATTTAAAAAATAAAGAGATTAAATAAAAATGACAAATGCATACAACAAAATGTTAAAACTTAACATTTAAATGAAAAACAACAAATTAAGCTAAAAACAATAAAAAATATTAAAGAACAAAAAGGTATAAGAGTATAATAATGATTCTAACATAACACTAAGCCAAACACCAAAAAAACAACTACATACTGTATATGTATGTACTAGGGATGTAACGGTATGAACATTTTATATCACAATTATAGTGCACAAAGTTATCACGGTTATTAATATTATCCCGGTTTTGTTAAAATGAGATGAAAATGTTCAAAAACAACCATAGACTGTATAAAAACATGGATGTAGTGTCCGTGACGTCACCCGTAGATTTCCAAAGAGCGTTTTTGAAGCTTAAAAGTTGGCGGAGCCGGCCGTCGCCATCTTGGCAGCGCGTCACTCCCGGATAATCGAAAATGGGCAAAGAGGCGGGAGCAGGTTGTGAAGCCACGCCCACCTAGCTCGACCTGGCACTCAAGTGGCCACACCTTTAATTATTCAGAACTTTAAGGCTTAATATAATTTAAACGGATGAGTTATTTAAAAAATTTACCCCCCTCACAGTTGTCATGAAGGGCAAAATTAGCTATATAGACCAAAATAATTTTTTGAACCAGGCTGTAAACATTTTTTTGGCAAACGTTTTCTACTGCTGTAAAATTGGGCATTTTAACATGGGGAGTCTATGGGATTGACTCCCTTTTGCAGCCAGCCTCTAGTGGCCAGTTGATGAATTACAGTTTAAGTCACTTCCTTGTTGGCTTCACGAGAGAGCGGGTGGTTGCCGCTTGAAAAGAACTGATACACACTAAAAACATTTCAATAAGTTTAATATTTGAAAATCAAAAAACAACAAACAAATTAGCAGCTATATGCACTTTTTTTGCATAAACATTAAATTAACATTAACATGAAGCCCTAATAATAATAATAATAATAATAAATCACATATATATATATATATATATATATATATATATATATATATATATATATAATAAAGAGATTAAATAAAAATGACAAATGCATACAACAAAATGTTAAAACTTAACATTTAAATGAAAAACAACAAATTAAGCTAAAAACAATAAAAAATATTAAAGAACAAAAAGGTATAAGAGTATAATAATGATTCTAACATAACACTAAGCCAAACACCAAAAAAACAACTACATACTGTATATGTATGTACTAGGGATGTAACGGTATGAACATTTTATATCACAATTATAGTGCACAAAGTTATCACGGTTATTAATATTATCCCGGTTTTGTTAAAATGAGATGAAAATGTTCAAAAACAACCATAGACTGTATAAAAACATGGATGTAGTGTCCGTGACGTCACCCGTAGATTTCCAAAGAGCGTTTTTGAAGCTTAAAAGTTGGCGGAGCCGGCCGTCGCCATCTTGGCAGCGCGTCACTCCCGGATAATCGAAAATGGGCAAAGAGGCGGGAGCAGGTTGTGAAGCCACGCCCACCTAGCTCGACCTGGCACTCAAGTGGCCACACCTTTAATTATTCAGAACTTTAAGGCTTAATATAATTTAAACGGATGAGTTATTTAAAAAATTTACCCCCCTCACAGTTGTCATGAAGGGCAAAATTAGCTATATAGACCAAAATAATTTTTTGAACCAGGCTGTAAACATTTTTTTGGCAAACGTTTTCTACTGCTGTAAAATTGGGCATTTTAACATGGGGAGTCTATGGGATTGACTCCCTTTTGCAGCCAGCCTCTAGTGGCCAGTTGATGAATTACAGTTTAAGTCACTTCCTTGTTGGCTTCACGAGAGAGCGGGTGGTTGCCGCTTGAAAAGAACTGATACACACTAAAAACATTTCAATAAGTTTAATATTTGAAAATCAAAAAACAACAAACAAATTAGCAGCTATATGCACTTTTTTTGCATAAACATTAAATTAACATTAACATGAAGCCCTAATAATAATAATAATAA
>NW_015507087.1:106710-113801 GCF_001515645.1 Sinocyclocheilus grahami
GTATATACACAAACAAATTTTAAATGAACAAAATAAGTTGTTGGTTCAGGTGACTATACTACTGGAATACTTGATTCTGTTCTGATGCATTTCCTTCCTTATAATGACTGTTGTCAATAGCAACGCATTATAACAGCGCACATCCATGTCTCTTGTATCACTGCGGAGGCACAGACGCGCTCTCTCGTTTCATTCAAATGCAACTTGCCGTCTTGCGTCTCAGTTTTTGATTGTATTGAAAATGAAATCAGAGGAATTTTGTATTAATACTACTAGAATTTTGCTGTAGTGATCATATTGTCCTAACAATTGTTTTGTACACTGTTCATAATGGATTTATAAACAGATAAGATATTAAAACAATCTCAATTCAATATTTCATGTCCCCATATTTAAACAAAAAAAATAATCTGTGTAATAAGTTAACTATGAATATACAATACATTATCCCTTAAATGTCTTAAACCTTAATAGTTTGAACGTACGTTCGTCTTGGCTCAAAGCCACTTGCTGCAAACTTTTCTTCGCGGAAGCTTTGCGTACAAGAGAGATAATGAAATATTTAATCTCTAATCAATATTTTTTATCCAATTATTTGCCCAGTTAGTTTTGGTATTGAGGTAAAAGTTACCTTGCATTCGCTAGTTGAGGAAATTTGACGCGTTTCCCCCTTTTGCAGCGACTTTCTTCTTGCAAGATTGGCAGACAGGGTGACCGTCCTCGATTAAATTGCCTTCAGGACTCTTGTAAAAGCCAAAATACGACCAGATCTCCGATTTGGTCCTCTTAGATGGCTGAAAAAAATCGGTCCTCTTAGATGGCTGAAAAATCTCCCGAGCGCTGTCACTGCCTTCCACCATATCGTCTCATGCAAAAAAACAACAACATTGCATGCTGCTTCTGCGTCAGACTGATTTACAGCAAGTTTTCAAAATCGCTATAATCAAACACGATTTTGAGGATAATTAAATTTTAAACGATAATACTAACCATCAGGGCATTTTATCATGATTTATCGTGAAACCGGTAATCGTTCCATCCCTAGTATGTACAACCACACACACACATATACATACATACATATATATATATCTATACATACATACACACAAGATATAATCAGCTGGGCAGAGCAAAGGCAGCTTCCTTTAGCCATCTTGAGCATAGATCAGGAGAAGGCCTTTGACAGTGTCAGCCATTCCTTTCTGCAGGTAACTTTGAGGTGTATGGGGTTTGGTCCAGTGTTCAGGTCGTGGGTTAGATTGCTCTATAGGAAGGTATTCAGTAGAATAGGGATAAATGGCCATTTTACGGAAAAGGTGGGACAGTTAGGGGGAGTACGACAGGGGTGTCCTTTGTCCCCCCTTCTCTATGTTTTATCTTTAGAACCTCTGTTGGGGGCTTTGAGGGTGGCACCTTCTCTTAGGGGCGTTCACTTGCCTGGAGGTGGAGGCATATGTGCCAAAGTGGCTGCTTATGCAGATGACACAACCTTGTTTTTGACTTCGGAGCGTGACTTTGAGGTGGTTGGTAGAATCCTGGAGGAGTTTTGCCAGGTGTCTGGGACACGAGTTAATGTGGGTAATTCATCAGTCATTTTTTTTGGTCAGTGGGCTGGAAGAACAGAGGCAAGAGGAGGGTTAGTGAGTGTGTAGATGGGTTGAAAATTCTTGGAGTCTGATTCTTTGTGGGGAAGGTTAGAGGTGGTAAAGGCTGATCTTCTCCCAAGCCTAAATTACTTAGCTTATAGGCTGATCTTCTCCCAAGCCTAAATTACTTAGCTTATGTGTTTCCAGTCCCTTTTCCTCAGGGTTGTGTTCTCTCTCCACTGCTCTTCTCCCTGTACACCAACGACTGCACCTGGTTTGGGAGAAAGTCAGGAAAGCTAGTTTTCTATTTTTTGTGGAAGAATAGCACCAAAATGGTTGCTAGGGGGCAGATGTACAGGCTGGTTAGGGATGGCGGGAGGGGGGGTACCTTGTATTCCATTGAAGATGGAGGCTATTTTCTGCTCTTGGGCAGCTCGCTTAGCATCTCAAGTGAGCGAGCACAAGGCTAGGTTTTTAGCTCAGTTTTGGCTGGCTTTTCCTTTGATGTCTTTGGGCAATTGGAGGGGAACGAGGCCCTGGTTGGCAAATAGGCCAGAACATTTTCGCAGGGCGGCGGATTTTATTGCTCAGAAGCCTTGGTGTTTAGAGCAGTCCCTGATTTTACAGCAAAGAAAACTATACCACAATCTGAGTGAGGAGCTAGTGGAAGGGGTAGAAAAAGTGGTATTGCCATATGAAGAGAGTTGGATAATGTTGCAGCCATCGTATTTAACAGGCTTTTGCAAATATCTCAACTGGTTAGCTGGCCTGGGTCGGTTACCAGTTAGAGAGAGGTTGTTTAGACATGGCTCTGGCAGGTCTCCAATGTGCCCGACAGGTTGTGGCAAAGAAGAGACAATAGAGCATGCCTTGAGGTTGTGTCTGGGAGCTGCAGAGCTCTGGACGTCAGTCATGCTGTGGTGGGAGAGGTGGAGAGGGCCAATTATTACAAGGGACTTAGTGTTGTACGGGCTGGGTTTAGACGTTTTTGAAGCACAACGAAGGAGAGTCATATGGGTACGATCTCAGAGGGAAAGCATGTTCTGTGGGAATGGAGAACAATGTGTTTGAGAAAACAGATTCCTCGTTTGGAACCTGAAAGATAATTTTTTTCAACTGCTTTGGGAAAATGTCAGCAGAGGTTAAAGCGTTTAGAATGTGTATCGGGGAGGAGGTGACCAGAAGGGTATGGAGGGGGCTACAGAAGTTTGGGGTGGGGTAGAGGGAGTAACTGTTTTTGTCTTTGTTTCTGAACAATGTGGGTGTTTGATTTTGAAACTTGATGCACATTTGACTTTTGAATGCTCAGATAATAGTAATGATAATATGGTTTTGATGTTAATAAAAACAAATCTGTTCTTGTTGACTGAGCTTGCTGTTACAGTTCGGCACAAAAAAGGGCGATCACAAAGAAATACGTTGCAAAAATATATTTTAATATAAATCTCTAGGGGACGACATAACAGGGAAAATAAAATAAACATTCAAATGCCGACGATCGCATCCATGACCACAAACTGAAGAGAAATAGCGAGGATCTGCTGGTGTAGAAGTTCCAAACCAAGAACACCTGCCACCTGTGCCCATTCCTGCAACAGCAAGACAAAACAACAGAACAACTACCCCCTTGCTAGTTAGCAAACAAACAAACAAACAAACAAACAAACATTTAAATATCTGCAGACAGGTGTTCCCAATCACAAACGGACATCCTCAGATGATGAACAAAAAGAAAACAAAAGCAAAATGCGGCAGGACCGTGACAACCTCCCTTAATAAAAAAAGGAGGACCTTATCTAAGGGCCTCACCCATTAACCCATTTCAGGTCACTTAACAGTACATAATTTAAATCCCATCACCAGCACTTAATTTCAGTACCCACTTAGTACTCAGCCAAAACCACCTCTCCCGTCCCACTCTTAGCATCCCCCTCTCCAGTAATTCTTGGCGCCTGAGAAAAGCAAAATTTAAGGTGAAAGAAACACGGAATGAAAAATTACAAAATTATCAATCCCCACAAGGAGCATGAGACAGGGTGACAGCCAGGATATTATCCACACTTCGCCAAGTTAACGGTTAATCGAGCCTCAGCAAGGCGTTCAAAGAGGGCTCGGATGCGGCAGAGATGTTGTTTCCAGGTCCGACTATAAATCACAACATCATCCAAGTATACGGCACAAACTGTTCATTAGGCGCTGAAAGGTGGCAGGTGCGTTTCTAAGGCCAAAACTTATCACAGAGTAAGAATATAGGCCAAATGAAGTGATGAATGCAGAAATTTCATGAGCACGAGGAGTAAGTGATACCTGCCAGTAACCCTTCAAAAGATCGAATTTACTGATGTAGGTGGCAGAACCGATTTGTCAAATACAATCCTCCATGCGTGGTAAAGGGAAAGAATCAAGTTTCGTGATATTATTTAATTTACGGTAATCTGTACAAAAACGGTAAGTACCATCTAGTTTACCAACCAGTAAACAAGGAGATGCCCAGCTGGAAGATGGCTAAGTTGGCTTTGCGATAATATGTTCTAACATGTACTTAATTTCAGATTGTATATTACGCTGCTTATCCAATGAAACACGATAGAAGCGCTGACGTATAGGCTTGACTTCTCCAACATCTATGTCATGCTCTATTAGATGTTCTATAATAGATCTGAAAATAAAACAGAAAACTCAGAAATTAAGGACACCAGGGGCCTGTTCTTCGTACCTCGCTAACTCAGTTAGCTGGATTTGATTGTTGATGATTTGGCCTGATCTTGGATTGTTTGGTTCTTCGAAGCTCATCCCGGACTTGCTGTCACAGCAACAGGTCCCTAAACTTAAACCTGCTCGGGAGCAGCTTATTTCCTGTAAACAGGATTAGATTGCATCTTTTTAAGCAGAATTGATATTTAAAATCTGTCCCAGCCGCCGCTACTTTATTACAAGAGTATCCTACTGATCCAGGGACAACAATTTAAAATAATAATCATTTAAAAATTAATTTAAAGATAATATAATAATGTTGTGTAGTTTATAATACTACTACAGACACAGCCAGTTTTACTCATTGAAAGATGTATTCGTCATAAAATAATTACTTTATAATTGTATTGGAGTCTTACACGCATGCTATACAGTTAATCTGAGTCATGCATTAATTTGAGTGGTAACAGCTATTGTGAGAGTGGCTTGATGGAGCGCAGGAGATAACATGATCTTGACCCTTAAGAAACTTTAATTAATGCTGTCACGTAACAAATCTGTTCAAATATAAAATGAAATGAATTGCTAATTACTACATTGAAATAAAAATGTAAAGCCTGTACAAATATTAGAAATCGTGAATATAAATAGTTGGGAATAATGTAAAGAATTAAACTAAAATAAAAACATTTCATTTATTCATTTATGCACATTTCATTTATCTATTATAACATTTATGTAGTTTTGGTCGCTTAGCTGTTTTCTTAAAAAAGTCCAGAAATTTATCAAGTTTTTCCTCAGCTGCACAGTCAAATCCCGAGTGTTAAATTAAGACTGCTTGGAGCATATATGGTCCCACTCTAAAAGAGTGTTAAAGTAACACTGAAGCAGTGTTAAAGTTAATGAGATAATTCTGTGATTAATTAAGTGCTGATTGAGCATTAGTGATGAACAGCTGCTGTTAACAAGCAGAATCACTGAAGAAAAGAGAAACACAAGAACTACTGACTTCAGCCACACACTGAGATGAAATCAACTGAAATAAAAGACATTAAATCTCTCAAGATCTCAGCAGAAGATTATTAATCATCTCCACAAACAGCATCACCAGCTTCACACATTACTAACCAGTTAGACTTTATTTCTGGAGTATCTAAAACAGAAGTTCTTTATTGAGAATTCATGTTTAGATGGGGGTTTTTTTCAACTTACCGTTTTTGTGAATAGTGGTTACTTTAGTTGCCTCTTGACCCTTGACTTTTTAAATGTAAGTTTCTCTTTGGCTGGCACAATTGTGTGTATTAAACACACATGTGATGGCAAGAAACTTATGGTAAAATCATGTGTCTGAGTCTCTGATTGCAATTTATCTAAAACTGTAGTGCTTTTATGATTTCTGTATTGTTGCAGTTATATGAGAAACCAATGTGAAAAAAACCTTCTTAAACAACTTTTATAAATATGGTTCATAAAGAAGTTTCCTTCTTCTTGATTTTTACCAGCGGCTGGCACCAACGCAAATAAGGTGCATTACCGCCATCTTCTGCTCCGGAGTGTGAAACAGTTTTAAATTCTGTTTACCAACCCTGTATCACTTATAAAATCAAAGAATACATTACTATTTCTTTCACTTGCCCATTTTATTAAAACCTTAAAATTAAGATCCTGAATTCCACTTTTCCTTATTTCTACTATCATTTTTCTTCTTTCTTGTTCATACTTGCTACATTCAAGAAATGCACGAGGTATTGTTTCTTCAACATGACATTGCTCACATGACCCATCTGGATGCTTCCCTGTTGTTTTAAGAGTGCTATTTAAATTTGAGTGCCCTAGCAATATTCTGTGAAAGATAACCTCTTCTTTCCTTGACTTACCGACACACTTTATATTATGACTGACTGTGTTTATTAAACTGTAAAGGAATCTACCATTTCCCCATTGTTCCACTTAACTTGCCATTCTTTAATCACTTTACTCCATATTAAAACCTTAATCTCCAATTTACTTAATGGAACTTGTATCTCTATCTTTTCTCTCTGTAAAGCTTGCTTTGCTCATTTATCCACTTCTTCATTTTCCCTTATTCCTATGTGTGCTGGGACCCATATAAAACTGATTGATGTATCATTTTGAACAATTCTTGAATGTATTTGTCGGATACTAAAAAGAATATCTTGGTGACATGATCAGTGGTGGACAGTAATGGAGTAGCTTTACTTCGTTACTGTACTTAAGTACATTTTACAAGTATCTGTACTTTACTGGAGTCGTTTTATTTTAGTAACTTTTACTTTTACTTCACTACATTCCAAAGCATAAGATCGTACTTTTTACTTCACTACATTTCATAAAACGTATCCTTACTCTTTATAATATATCACATGCTCCGAGACACAGAAGCGGTGTCTGATTCATGAATGAACTGATTCTTTTCAATTAACCTTTTAAATCGGTTCCCAAACGATTCATTGACGAATTAGAATGAACTTCAGAATTCGTTAGAATTAGCTGTTCTCGAGTCGACGACTCACTGATTCAAATAATCCGTTTAGTGCGAGTCTCCAGTGAACTGAATTCACAAGTAAGAACCGCGCGCGCGACTGATGCTGCTGAAAGTAAGTTACTAATGTCACAGTTGTTTGTGAACTAAATCTGCTGTAAAAGGTGTTAAGCCCACTCAAATGCTTGAATGCAGACACATCAATATCTGTGTCTCTGTGTCTCTTTAAAAACAACACAGATTAAATAAAATAACTCATGCACGTTCATATTCCCTGCTGCCGTAAAGTTAACAGGTTAACAGTT
>NW_015507087.1:116522-131353 GCF_001515645.1 Sinocyclocheilus grahami
TCAGCAGAAGATTATTAATCATCTCCACAAACAGCATCACCAGCTTCACACATTACTAACCAGTTAGACTTTATTTCTGGAGTATCTAAAACAGAAGTTCTTTATTGAGAATTCATGTTTAGATGGGGGTTTTTTTCAACTTACCGTTTTTGTGAATAGTGGTTACTTTAGTTGCCTCTTGACCCTTGACTTTTTAAATGTAAGTTTCTCTTTGGCTGGCACAATTGTGTGTATTAAACACACATGTGATGGCAAGAAACTTATGGTAAAATCATGTGTCTGAGTCTCTGATTGCAATTTATCTAAAACTGTAGTGCTTTTATGATTTCTGTATTGTTGCAGTTATATGAGAAACCAATGTGAAAAAAACCTTCTTAAACAACTTTTATAAATATGGTTCATAAAGAAGTTTCCTTCTTCTTGATTTTTACCAGCGGCTGGCACCAACGCAAATAAGGTGCATTACCGCCATCTTCTGCTCCGGAGTGTGAAACAGTTTTAAATTCTGTTTACCAACCCTGTATCACTTATAAAATCAAAGAATACATTACTATTTCTTTCACTTGCCCATTTTATTAAAACCTTAAAATTAAGATCCTGAATTCCACTTTTCCTTATTTCTACTATCATTTTTCTTCTTTCTTGTTCATACTTGCTACATTCAAGAAATGCACGAGGTATTGTTTCTTCAACATGACATTGCTCACATGACCCATCTGGATGCTTCCCTGTTGTTTTAAGAGTGCTATTTAAATTTGAGTGCCCTAGCAATATTCTGTGAAAGATAACCTCTTCTTTCCTTGACTTACCGACACACTTTATATTATGACTGACTGTGTTTATTAAACTGTAAAGGAATCTACCATTTCCCCATTGTTCCACTTAACTTGCCATTCTTTAATCACTTTACTCCATATTAAAACCTTAATCTCCAATTTACTTAATGGAACTTGTATCTCTATCTTTTCTCTCTGTAAAGCTTGCTTTGCTCATTTATCCACTTCTTCATTTTCCCTTATTCCTATGTGTGCTGGGACCCATATAAAACTGATTGATGTATCATTTTGAACAATTCTTGAATGTATTTGTCGGATACTAAAAAGAATATCTTGGTGACATGATCAGTGGTGGACAGTAATGGAGTAGCTTTACTTCGTTACTGTACTTAAGTACATTTTACAAGTATCTGTACTTTACTGGAGTCGTTTTATTTTAGTAACTTTTACTTTTACTTCACTACATTCCAAAGCATAAGATCGTACTTCCCATTCATTTTCTCCTTTACTGGAGTAGTTTTATTTTGAGTAACTTTTAATTTTACTTCACTACATTCCAAAGCATAAGATCATACTTTTTACTTCACTACATTTCATAAAACTTATCCTTACTCTTTATAATATATCACATGCTCCGAGACACAGAAGCGGTGTCTGATTCATGAATGAACTGATTCTTTTCAATTAACCTTTTAAATCGGTTCCCAAACGATTCATTGACGAATTAGAATGAACTTCAGAATTCGTTAGAATTAGCTGTTCTCGAGTCGACGACTCACTGATTCAAATAATCCGTTTAGTGCGAGTCTCCAGTGAACTGAATTCACAAGTAAGAACCGCGCGCGCGACTGATGCTGCTGAAAGTAAGTTACTAATGTCACAGTTGTTTGTGAACTAAATCTGCTGTAAAAGGTGTTAAGCCCACTCAAATGCTTGAATGCAGACACATCAATATCTGTGTCTCTATTTTAGGTTAAAAACAACACAGATTAAATAAAATAACTCATGCACGTTCATATTCCCTGCTGCCGTAAAGTTAACAGTTTTATTAAAAATCTAGGCATTTAGCCCTATGCAACGTCTGTTTTTATATTGTTTGGATTAACTAGCTGAGTAGACAAATATAAATGTTTATTCATAACCATGCTGAAAGCTGGAATGGGTGTAGTCTTTACTGCTCCACAACACTGTCTCATCACTTGAGCTTGAATTTTACAAAGTTTTTCCAACAGGTTTTTTGAGGCAAAACCATATACCACACAACCATAATCATAAAGAGGTTTTAATTCTGGCACTCAGACATGAAGAATCAGCATGTGAATCTCAGCAATGGTGACAAAATATTCTGATAATTTTTATGTGATTTTTGAACGTGACAAAACAAGGCTGTAAAAAGTCACAAAAATAAAAGCAAATAGTAAAAAGAAAAGAAAATCCTAAGACAGGGGTGCCCAACCCTGCTCCTCGCGATCGACTGTCCTGCAAAGTTCAGCTCCAACTCTAATCAAACACACCTGAAGCAACTAATTAGGGTCTTCAGCATCACTTAAAAATTAAAGGCAGGTGTCTTTGATTAGGGTTGGAGCTAAACTTTGCAGGACAGTCGATCGCCAGGAGCAGGGTTGGGCACCCCTGAGCTAGTCTCAGACTTTTTCAAATGTGTCTGAAAAAGACAATCGTCAGCTGTCACTGGGGAAGAAACAGCAGCCACTGCAACAGCCACTGGAGTCACCTCAGCCACAACTGAACGATTATAAAACGGTTTTAATAGATTAGCATGGCACAACTGAGTCCGTCTTTTACATTCAGGTGTAGAAATCAAGTAATTCTGATCAAATATTTTGCGAACCACAGTATGAGGACCAGAAAACTTGGCACAGGAAGGGGGCTCAGGCAAAGGTAGCAAAGACAAAACCTGATCACCAGAACAAAACTCACGGGACTCAGTCTTCTTATCAAACCAGCACTTCATTTTTTTTTGCTTTTTCAACAAATTTTCTTTAGCCATCTCACCTGCTAAAAACAACCGTCTTCGGAAACCATTTACATACTGTAACAAACTCACTGGTGGTTCATGCTCCTTTAACCCATCATGAAGAACTGCCAGTGGTCTGCGCACTTTGTGCCCAAAAACTAAGTCATTTGGCCCAAACTGTCTTGCAAGACCCCCCGAGCCACTAGCAACAACCATGGCAAACTCTCCACCCAGTCACGATTGAGCTCCACACAGTATGCCCGCAACAGAGATTTTAAGGTCTGATGAAAGTGTTCCAAAACCCCTTGACTTTGTGCATGGTAGGCAGTAGATCGATTATGCCTCACCCCAAGTTGTTTTTACACCTCCTAAAACATACCAGAGGTAAAGTTAGTTCCTTGGTCACTTTGAATGACCTTGGGAATACCAAAAGTAGATATGAATTGAGTCAAGGGCTTCATTATGGCACGGGTCGTGATGGAACAGAGAGGATAAGCAGCTGGATATCTTGTACTTTGGCACATTACAGTAAGAAGATAAGTGTTGCCTGACTTTAACGGTGGTAACAGGCCAACACAATCAATTATCAAGTGCTGGAATGGTGATTCCACAACTGGAATAGGATACAAAGGAATCGGTTTAAGAGGCTGGTTGGGTTTACCGGTTAGTTGACATGTTAGACAAGTTTTAATGTACGGTCTAACATCCTTTTTCATACGAGGCCAATTAAAGTAACGCAACAACTGACCATACACTTAATTTACCGCAAAATGACCAGCTACATCTCCATGTGCTGTTTTCAAGACTGTTTCCCTCAAGGACATAGGGTACTACAACCTGAAAAGAGGGCTGGCCCAACAATACATCCTTGCCAGATAGCCACTTCCTAACCAGTAAACCATCTTCAACAAAATAGCCACTTGCTACTTCTCCCATCTTATTTAAAGGCAAAACAGAAGTAAACATTTATTTCAAAGTGTCATCCTCCTGCTGAGCTTTAATCAACTCCCCACTTGAAATGAAAGAAGAACAGAGAGGCCAGTTACAATCATCTTCAACGAACCTTCAGGCTTAGGCTCCAAATCCTGCAAAACATCAGAACTATTCCTGCTCATAGCACGAGTAACCGCACAAGACACAGACACATCAGGAAATAGTGTGACATCAGTTTGATCCTCCAAAGAGGGAAAAGCGGTTACAATTGGAGGCGGTGGGACGTCTCTCCACACATGACCACCAGCCAAGTTGTTACCTAAAATCACAGAAATTCCCTCAACAGGTAATGATGGTCGCACACCTACAACTACTGAACCACTAACCACTTCTGACTGAAGGACCATTGTGTGTAGTGGAACAGACAAACTTTGCAGTCCAATTCCCTTTATCAGTACCTCCTTACCAGTACTTGAGGAATTACTTAGAACCTGGAACAGTATTCTAAAGTGAAAACATAGGGAACCCATTAATGAATGAGTGATCAATTGAAAATAACTGTAACATTGTACATAGTGACTGAGGTGTCATACCATTAGCATCTGTAAAGTAATGACTCAAGTGTCTGTTTCAGCTCTTTATTAGTTTCATATGCCCAAACAACCTTACTGAACGATGTAATGAATTACAGTATGTGATGTAATGCCTTAAAGGCCATAATACTTTCTAATGTCCTTCATCAAACGCCCCAGAAGACCATGTGTGTGGTCCATCCAAAAAGTCCATTCAATACAAGCCAAGTGTTCCTTCAAAAGCTTCTCAGTCTTGTTGCCTCTCAATCTCCATATCTGACTTTTGTATGTAGACCAAGCCGTCAAATTTGTGTAAATTAATGGAACGTATGATTGTGTGTAGATTAAACTATATGTTAGAAAGGAAAGAAATTATTTCACCACATCAGAGTGGATTCCGTAAAGGATGAAGTACATTAGATGCTGTTCTTAGTTTAGAAACAGACATAAGAAAGGCTCAAGTTAATAAAGAGGTGGTAGTAGGCATCTTTTTTGACATTGAAAAAGCATAGGACATGCTTTGGCAGGAGGGGTTGTTAATAAAGTTTGAACAATTAGGAATTGAAGGCAGAATGTTTAACTGGATTAAAGATTTTTTACTTAATAGAACTGTTCAGGTAAGGGTTGGGGCTTCATATTCCAGGATATATAAAATAGATAATGGTACTCCACAAGGAAGTGTGTGCAGTCCAGTATTGTTTAATATCATGAGAAATGATGCGTTCCAAAATGTCAAAATAGATATAGGAAGATCTCTCTATGCTGACGATGGAGCGATATGGAAAAGGGGTCGTAATGTATCTCATGTGACAAGAGTTATACAATCAGCAGTTAATGAAGTGGAAAAATGGGCTAACAAATGGAGTTTTCGACTATCGGTGACTAAAACTCAACTAGTCTGTTTTGCGAAGAGGAGTCATATCCCTGAAATAAAAGTGAAGTTATATGGACAAGTACTTGAACAAGTTAAAGATATAAGATATCTAAGAATATGGATGGATTCCAGGTTGACCTTTAAGATACATATTCAGAAGTTGGTAGATAAGTGCAAAAAAAGTAATAATATACTACGATGTTTAACAGGAATGGAATGGGGAGCTAGTAGGAAATCTTTACTAAGAATATATAGTGCACTGATTAGGTCAGCAATTGATTATGGATGCATAATTTATGGATCTGCTTCTAAATCCTTGATTAAAAGAGTAGAAACTGTTCAGGCACCATCTTTAAGAATATGTAGTGGAGCTTTCAGATCTTCTCCAAAATCAGCCATACAAGTGGAGGTGGGAGAAATGCCTATAAGTTTACGAAAATTGAAATCAACTATGAATTATTGGATACATGTAAAAGGGCATTCAGAATTACATCCAGTAAAGGACATATTGAAGGATTGCTGGGAATATGGGAAAAATAAAATCAAAAATTTTGGTTGGACAGCAACTAGAGATGCTACGATTTTGGGTATTGCAGAAATCTCAGTTAGTCCCTCTGTTGTAATATCGAATATTCCTCCTTGGTTGCTTCCTATGCCTCAAGTAGATTTTCATCTACAATATATGGTTAAGAATGAGAAAACGTTATCTAAGGAGGTTGTTGTTCAACAATATCTAGATCAAAATTACTCTCCAATGCTCCATATCTTCACAGATGGTTCTAAAGATCCTACACTGTAAAATCCAATAGTTTACCTTACTTAGATTTAGTTAGTTATCTTTACTTAGTTGTTATACTTACTAGGTTTTATTAAGTTACAGCTACTTTCAAGGCAAATAAAACAATTTACTTACTGTTTTGAGTGACACTTACTTAAAATATTCAAGTAGCCACGTGGGTGGAGGAAGTTAAGCCTACTAGTGTAGTCATTTGTACAGATTCCTTGTCAGCTTTAAATAGTTTAATAAGTGAACAATCAACATCAAGAAAGGATTTAATGTATGAAGTACTTATAAGTCTGTTTAGGATTCAGGAAATTGGTTTAGTCCTGAGGTTCTTATGGGTACCTGCACATGTAGGAGTACTAGGAAATGAAACAGTCGATAAACTGGCCAAACAAGCAATGAAACATATGGACGTTGAGGTACAAATTCCACTGAGTAAAGTAGAAATAAAAGGAAGAATTAAAGAACACATGAATAAAAAGTGGCAGGAAATGTGGAACAAGGATTTAAAGGGCAGACACCTATACAATATCCAAAACAAGTTGGCAAAGGGAGAGTATGTTTTAACAATAGAAAAGAAGACATAATAATTACACGACTTCGAATAGGACATTCTGGTTTAAATCATTCATTATTCAAAATAGGGAAACATCAGTCAGGATTGTGTACTACAGGCAGTGAAGCAGAGACTATTGAGCATGTTCTTCTACATTGTGCAGTATATACCAAAGAAAGAGAGGAGTTATTTAAGAAACTGAGAAACATAGGAGTAATTCATTTCACTATATCAAATCTTTTAAGTTGTGCCTCAGGACAGACAAGTACTATGAGAGAAATTCTTAGTTATCTGAAGATAACAGGATTAGAAAGTAGAATTTAAGTGTCATAATAATACTACCGGTTGTTTTATTTATTTATGGAATTGTTTTTTGTTTTGTTTTTTTGGGGTTCCTTTTTCCCTCTTTCCCATTAATGCTTCACACTCCAGTCCAGTTGGTGGCACCATATACACCATAAGTTGGCTTGTCAACCGCCATAAAATCATGAAGAAGAAGAAGAAGTTACCTTCCCCAACTCCCCCTAGTGCCAGGGAAGGGAACTACAAAAGAAACAGTGGTGACTGTTACACCCCCCCCCCTCAGTAGAAGGTGGAACCGTAGCATAAAACCGTTTGAATTTTTCGACATGGTAAGTATCACAGTGATCAGGCTGATCTACCATTGCAACTACATAGTTTACTTTGTTGAGCTGCTTGATGATCTTTGCAGGACCTCTCCACTTTGCAGCTAACTTGGCCATAAATGCATTGTCAGTACGAGATAGAGGATGAGCTTGTACCCACACTAAATCCCCTGGTTGGAAGGACTCATGTCTCCTTCTTCGGTTGTAGTACATTTCTTGACGGGTGTGAGCTCATACAACATTTTCTCTTAACTCTTTCCAATAGAGCTTGGGTGCGTTCAAGTACAATACTTTTAAACCAGAAAAAAAAAGAAAAAAACATAATTCTAGCTTCAAGCATTCTTTTTTGTTTTATTAAGACTTGAATGTAGGTATGTTTCATAAAAAAAGCAACATTTTGAGCAAAAAGCTGAGAAAATCGTGTTTTTATCAAAGACTACATCTGGAACATACTCTGAATGATTATCAAAGTATAGATGCAGTAGATCACTTCCATCAACACCCCCAAAGCTTCACAGTTCTATACCACGTCCTGGATCGAGATTGCATATGGTCAAATTATAGGCCGTTTTCATTATATGCTGTTTATTGTTGATGCTTGCATTATTTTTCATATGCATCTGCTTACATATGCAATTGGTCGTTTCTGTGTCTTCCTCGTCTGTTTTCGTTTGGGAGATTTTGAGATGTGTAATAGTACCCCCAAGTGTATAACAATGAAAACAGGGACACCTAGAAAATTCTGTGTTTGGCGGGGAAAGAGTTAAACAAACTCTACACAACTCTCATCCAAACCACATTAAAATGATACAATTTCCGTTTAACAAAGATACATGTAACATTTTGTGTAAGAATGTAAAATATGTAAATAAATAAATAATAAACCAAAGGTGCTATTTGACTGAATACTATTTAATATTACTATTGCTCATTATGGACTGACATTGCAGCAGAGTACATTGAAGGAATACTTCAGCCTAAAATAACAATAGTCTCATTTACTCACACTCATGCATCCCAGAAGTAAATTAATTCGCTCTGCTCAAGACAAATGAAGCTTTTTAGAAATATATTAGCTCTACGTGTCCATACAATGCAAGTAAAAGGATGCAAATTCTTCAAAAACATACAAATTGTCTTTATTATCTTCCAAAGTATTTCTATAGGTTTTGGGTGAGATCAGACTAAATATATACAGTATATATATATATATATAATTAAAAAAAAAAAATTATATTCACTTGCATTGTGTGGATATACGGATCTGAGACAGAAAAAATGAATTTTTTTATTTATGGGTGAACTATTTCTTTGTTTTAATTGGTCAAATACTGAATGTGTGAAGTACTGTATTTAATTTAATAAAATTACATTTGTAATGTCATTCTTCTCTCAGGCATTTCTAAGCAAACATTTTTCAGAGGGCTTAATTTTATAATGTTTAAAAAAAAACTTTCTGCTACCATTCTAGCATTGTTATTGTATTGTAAATATCATATTCTACAGTACTTACATTACAGTAATTAGCAGTTAATGGACATTACTATTGGAATAATAAAAAAAACTGTACAAACTGTACAAATTGACCGTATTAAACTGCAAATCTTATAGAATAATTTTTTGTATCTGCTGTCAAATGTATGTCAGTAGTTTACTGTAATTTAACAGGGAATTATTTTACATTATAATTTTCATATTTTACATACATGTTTTACATTACACAGTCTATTTTACTATTTATTTTTTTAATTTAAATGATAATAATAATAATTATTATTTTTGCAGTTTCAACATTGCATTTACTGTGAAATTTCCCTAGAACTGTTAAACATAAAATTAAAAATAATATCCCACCTTTCTTGTATGGTGGAAGTTGCTTTCATATAACGATGAACTCTGTTCTTCCACCCATTTTCTGTCCAGTCTTCTTTTTACATCTCTTTAAAGCATCTATACAGACCAGTCTAAGCGTCGGGCTCATTTTACTCAGGGTTGCTGAACTCCTGGCTATGCCATCCTGCATCATGTCGACCTGTTGTAATCTTAGTCCTTGACAGGATCTGAAAATAAGAGTGAAAATAATTTGTGGAAAATCAATCGGATCATTACTGTTATGGTGCTTTAAAGGGATAGTTCACCCTAAAAATGAAAATGAACTCGTCTTTTACTCTTCCTGTTGTTGTTCCAATGCCATGTGTCCTTTCTTTTTCGGACCACAAAAAGAAGACATTTTCAAAAGTGGTTCAAAAAAGAAAGGACACATGGCATTGGAACAACAACAGGAAGAGTAAAAGACGAGTTCATTTTCATTTTTAGGGTGAACTATCCCTTTAAAGCACCATAACAGTAATGATCCGATTGATTTTCCACAAATTATTTTCACTCTTATTTTCAGATCCTGTCAAGGACTAAGATTACAACAGGTCGACATGATGCAGGATGGCATAGCCAGGAGTTCAGCAACCCTGAGTAAAATGAGCCCGACGCTTAGACTGGTCTGTATAGATGCTTTAAAGAGATGTAAAAAGAAGACTGGACAGAAAATGAAAAAGAAGACATTTTCAAAAGTGGTTCAAAAAAGAAAGGACACATGGCATTGGAACAACAACAGGAAGAGTAAAAGATTAGTTCATTTTCATTTTTTAGGGTGAACTATCCCTTTAACTAGAGCATACAGATGCCGCACCGCTTTCTCTCCTTTGTTAAGCAGAAGGGAGCACTGGCCAGTGTTGTCTGCTATTGCTAAGCAATCATGAGCCGCGTTCTTCCATACAGTAGATATGTACACTTACATATACAGTGGGTACGGAAAGTATTCAGACCCCCTTAAATTTTTCACTCTTTGTTATATTGCAGCCATTTGCTAAAATCATTTAAGTTAAATTTTTTTCCTCATTAATGTACTCTCCATTAACACGAGGAAATGTCAGCAAAAGGTAAATAGATTTCCAGCACCTGTATTAGCTCTATTACTAGATATAGAGTAGTATTACTATTTATAGCTATGAGAAATAATAAAGACACGACATGTGAACGACCCCTGAAACTAACGTCTCTACACACCAGACGCGATGTCTGTTGGTGACAACAGCAAATAGGACCATATTTTTTTTGCAACAAATGGTTCATTTTCGTAAGGGGAACGACAGATTCCCGGCTGCAAACTGATTACAGTCTGACTTAGTGCTTGTGCTACTTCTAACAAAAAGATCAAATAGATTTTGCATCAGTCGCCTTGTCATGTCTGATGTAGACATGTTACCTACCGGTATATGAACTTCATCTAGTTTTGTAAGGTGACCTTGCTTTTCTCAAAAACTGAGCCTGCCCTGCATGTCTTTGTTACTTTCTGACTGTGGGTTCGTCTTTGACATTCCCTAAAATCACCTAAACATCAATCATTTACATTAGAAAGTTCATATCATAAACATTTACCAGTTAGCATGATGAAATTGTAGGGTTTTTTTTACACCGTCTGCATTTCATCCTTGTTTTGATGAGTCTGTTTTTTTAGCCATTTAAATAACCTTCTTGTACCTCTTCTGCTGGTCTGCTCACAAAGTGAAAAAACTTTCGTTCCAAGTCCCATTATTTCACTGCTCAAAAAATCTGTCACCAAGAAAAACTACAAGGAGATCTAAAATAAAGAAGAAGAAAAGCATGTACAACGTCTGATTCGGTAGGTGCTTTGTTGTCCTTATTTGGAAAAGTTACATACTATGTTCACACCAAACGTACTCATTGGACAAGCTTTAGCGATTCATGTTACAGTATTTCGAAGCTTTACTTTTTAAAGGGCAAGCAATCACTGGACAACCACAAAAATATCTCAATCTGAAATCAAACCTAAAAGGGTTTTGGATCTATGTGCTCAAGAACTGCTAAAAAGATCCGGATTACAGCATTTCATTCAAGAGCCATTTATCGCACCAAACATGGCGTGCATACAGCTTGAGCAAGACCGAATGAAAAATAAAAACTTTATTAAATTGTTTGAAGATATTCAAATAACTGGAATAAAGCCAGCCATTAATGTTATTACACTTTGGTGTAATGACCTCAATGGGGAGGAGTCACATCAGATGATTGAATTAATCAGCAGAGATGGGCGTTATAGGCAAATAGGATTGGAGAATCGACGTACACACAGTTCCAGTTCAGAAGAAAGCATGGCGATGGAGAGGAGAGATCCGCGCAAAAGGGCATGACCTCAACATCTGCTCGACGACAATGACGAAGCAGGTAATTGTGTATGTCATATATTTTTCAAATTTGTACAATATTAGCATAAAGTTAATTAGTTAACACATGCCGTTGGAACAGTACATCAGTGGAACCTGGTTTCACAAACAAGCCTTAATTCTAGTCCCAGGCTAAAATGCATGCTTGCGCTGTCATAACTGAAAATAACTTGCGCGGGCAGATCTTAGAATATGTCAAAATGCACACCAGTAATGAATTTTTCTAAGACATTTTTATAAAAGCGACCTAAATATCCTAATTTAACCAAGGCCTAGTCCCTGCTTAAGCTAACCTATGATCAAAACATCAAGGAAGTTTAAAAGACACTTTGATTTATATGATATTTTATGTTTAATATTAAATGCAATCAATTTTGGCTCTACTCTCATCATAAATAAAATGTTTGTGTTTTGTATCAACAGAAGCGTCAGCACCACCAGCATCAACCCAGCAGGTGTCCTTAATAAAACTTAAGGAAGAAAATACATTTTTGAACTCCAAAATCAAGGTCCTTGAGGACAAATGCAGAGATTTAGAGAATGAGAGGGATTTCCTGCGCAGCAGTCTGACAAATGGTAAAGTGTTGTCTGTCTAATAAAAAGCAAGTCAATTTTTAATATGCACGCATTTAAATTGTTCAGTTTTTATAAAGATTTAGGCCTAATAAACATTATTTTTAAAATAGTTTAAACATTTAAAGGGGTAGTTCACCCAAAAATGAAAATTACCCCATGTTTTACTCACCCTCAAGCCATCCTAGGTGTATATGACTTTCTTCTTTCAGACGAACACAATCTGAGTTATAATAAAATTTATCCTGGCTCTTCCAAGCTTTATAATGGCTTTGTAATGGCTTATAAATGACTTTGAATGGACCCTTTTCATATCTCCACAGTTACCAAAAACACAAGTGTAGTTACATTTATTAAATTAATTTTTAAGTGTATTTGATAAAAGCATCAGTAAAATGTATTTGATAAAAGCATCTGTAAAAAATGAAAAAAGAAGTATTTATTTTATTTTACTGTGCTGCATTTCAAACATTTATTAAGTAGTAAATTATTTGACTTTTTTTAAAAAAAGTTGCAATTACATTAGTAAACCATTCACAAATACACAAGTCTTCTCCAAATGCATTGGTATGTCTTAATCATATTACTAGCTCACATGTAGGGTGGCAAATAATTACAATTCAATTAAAATAGTTTTGTCTGTATTTCTTATCAGCGTTGTCAACAAAGGAAGAGATGCAGGGAGCTTCTTCCAAACCCCCCCAAAATTTGATTGCGAACCCTGACTCTTCCGATGAAGACTCTTGTGACCTGCCTGAAGAAAATAAGAAGGTGAAAAAGAGAAGAAAGGAAAAGAAAAAAACGAAAGCAAGGTCAACTCTTCATCCTCTTCAGATTAATCTTTTTCCACCTCTGATTCATCGGTTTCTTCTTCACCACAAAAAAAGAGGAAGCATAAGAAAAATCAAGAAAGACAGCAAAACGCAGAATGAAAAAAAAAACAGAAGAGGTGTGTTGCCATTGTCATAATGTATATTATGTATATTATGTTCCAATGAATATGTCATCATCATTATTAAAATAGTGTCCTTAAGTACTTTGAAAAAGTCTTAGTATAAAGTGTTGTCTAGTAAAATGAGTGTTTTATTAAAAAAAAAAATGCCATAAATACTTTGCACTTCTCAATTAAAGCCAGGGACACACTGCTGGATTTTTGGCTGTCCCAGACGAAAGATTGCCATCGTGAAACAATCGTGGTGATTTCTGTGATTGTGGCTTCTCAAAGGTGGTCTTATGTCATAGAGTGAGAAAGGTTTAAAGACGGGTGTTGTCTTGTGACCAAAGATAGCCTATGATCATTTGCTGACAGTGTCAGAAGTTCAGCATGATCATCTCACAGTGTGTTTGGTGCTATTTAAAATTGAAAACTGCTTACCTCTTTTCCATTCCTCTTTCACAGCTTCCTTTGTTTTTCAGCACACAGAAACCCCAACTTCCCAAGTGTGATTCATCATGCTTTTCTGTTTAGCAGTAGTGCTTGCCGATGGCGTTTTATTGCTCTGTAGTAACTTGAGTCGTAGCCTACGAGTCAACAGGTGTCATCATCGTACAATCAGCATACATCCTACCCAGGATGATTAGAACCATGTCGCACAGTGTGATCTGCAGTCATCTTATAAGATTGCTGAAATCGCAGTGTGTGGCAGGCTTTACACCATAAATTCATATTGGCAGTAACCAACTTTGTTCATGTAATCCCAGATTGATTCTGATGACATCCTTAGAGTGTATAGTTTTAATTATTTTAAGTACTTAAAAGATGTTTAACATATTAAACTGGTTTTGCAGCAAAAGACAATCAAATTTCTTAAATGAATTCAGTGAATTCAATGAATGTCAATGATCTGACTAAAGGGGAATTTTTTTTAAATAAAGCATTTTAATAACTGATCAATAACTGTCCATTACCATTAAAGTGAAATTACTAAACCTAATCATAAGAGCCTGATAAAAAATGCAACTATAAAACATGTCAGTCACAATTAGAGGCTTTTGAAAATGAATTCTTCATATATTAAATTGTCTTACTGGAGTTGCATACTAAGCATGCACCTTTGATCTTGTCCAGTGTTTCTGCCAGAAGATGCAATCCAAAGACACAAAGAGGTCCTGCAATACTTGGAACAGGGAATAACCAAAACGCTGGCTTACCACAAGTGTGGGGTGGACCGCAAAACATACTGGATACTGCAGCAATAGCAGAGCTAGAAGCTCGTGATGCTGAAGCCTACCAGACATTGCGTGAAAAGTTCCATAGAGGCCAGAAACTGTCAGAGTTTGCCAAACATTGCAAAGAAATGTGTGCACTGGAGCCACTTCGAAGCATCATCGAGGAAAAAAAGAAGAATAGCATGCTTATTGACCTTTGCCAGAAAAAAAAGTAACGAGTTACATGTGTTAGAGAAACATTGCCGAGGTTGAAGTTCAGGCATACACAATATTCGCTGTCATCTTATCTATTGTTATATTTGGTGAGTTCCTAGTAATTTGATGAAAATGTTGGTTTTAGAAAATTTCCTTTAAGACAGTTGTAAGGGAAACAGTGATAATTTAGCTCAAAGGGAATCATTTAAGATTTTAAAGGGAACTCCACCAATAATATGTAAGGGAATTTGGACAGAATCCCTGTTTACGGCTGATCACTGAGACGGCCAGCGATTCAGTGAACGAGCCGTATGACATCAACTCTGCAATGGATATTTATTTCCATAATATAGTGAAAACACTATTAATTAGCACAGTAACAAGATCGGCAGTTTCCACGACTAAAAGCGAAAAGCTAAAAGCCACATGGTTAAAAAGCATATAACTAAAAAGCCGCATGGCTAAAAAGCATATAACTAAAAAGCATGACTAGAAGCGAAAAGCTAAAAGCTAGACACAAAAAGCTAAAAGCTAGACACAAAAAGCTAAGTTTGATG
>NW_015507087.1:132330-154727 GCF_001515645.1 Sinocyclocheilus grahami
AACTGTTCTTTATCAAATCTTACATTGTCTGATTCGGTCTGATACCCTACACAGTGTTCACCTTTTGATTGTTTTGTTGTGTGAAAACCAATGGTGGACAAAGTACACAAATCAAGTACTTGAGTAAACCTACAGATACATATAATAAAATATTACTCCAGTAAGAGTAAAAGTACTCCTTTTTCAATTTTACTCGAGTGAAAGTACAAAAGTACTCGATTTTTTTATGTACTTAAGTAAAAAAGTACTGATAAATAGATTTATTTTGCAATTTTATATAGGCTACTTAATTTAATATGATATTAGTGCATATTTTTTTATAATACTTTCAGCAGCATCAGTCGCGCGCGCGGTTCTTACTTGTGAATTCAGTTTTCAAACGGATTATTTGAATCAGTGAGTCGTCGACTCGAGAACAGCTAATTCTAACGAATTCTGAAGTTCATTCTAATTCGTCAATGAATCGTTTGGTGCGATTTGCGAACCGATTTAAAAGGTTAATTGAAAAGAATCCGTTCATTCATGAATCAGACACCGCTTCTGTGTCTCGGAGCATGTGATATATTATAAAGAGTAAGGATAAGTTTTATGAAATGTAGTGAAGTAAAAAGTATGATCTTATGCTTTGGAATGTAGTGAAGTAAAAGTAAAAGTTACTAAAATAAAACGACTCCAGTAAAGTACAGATACTTGTAAAATGTACTTAAGTACAGTAACGAAGTAAAGCTACTCCATTACTGTCCACCACTGATGAAAATAGACACAAAAATCATTGAAAACGTTATCTACACTTATTGCAATAAATGTAAATGTTCTTATAACTTGTCATTTTTTTTAAGTAGAATTAAGGTTCTTTATTACTCACTGGTTCGCAATGTTTTCACTTTAGAATACTGTTCCAGGTTCTAAGTAATTCCTTGAGAATGATGTGGTAATTCTTTATTAATTATTAATGAGTTCCCTATGTTTCCCGTGTGGGCCCCATAATAGATCTATTAATCACGCCCTATATGAATTAGCCCATATAAATCTCATATAGAACCTGAATGGGGCCCAACTGGGCAAACTACATAAGACCCATATTGGTCCCAGTTTGAAGCCCAAATGGGATACACCAGGGTATGAGTTTATCACTGGGTACTGGACTGGCCCCATGTGGTTTATGCGTGCATGTTCTCATGAGGTTTTTTGAAGCGTCACGCCTGAACAGTATAATTATTTATAATGATCAATTCTAATTTACCTGTGATATAAAAAAAATGATGAATATTAATAAATTGATAATTGATAAAAGCAACATCAGTATTTTAGTTAGGTAAATGTCAGTTTTCTGCTTGAATATTCCACTGTTCATTCATCTACAAAATCACAAAACATGAAAGGTGCAATTTAAAAAATAAATCATAAATTAAAATGTAAAAGTTCAGTATATCAAAGACTTTATTATAATTCAGACATTTTCAATAAAACTTCAAGTTTTTGTAAAGTGTTAAACACCAACGTTGGCCCTCCAGGATCAGAGTTTGACACCCTTGATTTAAATCAATTGAACAGATAGAATAGATTTTTATAATTTGGGTGAACTATCCCTTTTAAGTAACCCTTTTAAAACCTCAATGACAACAAAGAATAAAAACTCTGTTTAACTTACAATACAGTATTAAAATACTTGGTCTCAACACAATTTGTACGGATGGACACACACAAAATTAATCACAGTCCTGAAGACTGCTGTGACCTTATTGCTTTCTTTCCGCCCGTCTCTAGCCCCCGTGAACCATTTTGAGAGTGCCTTTTCTATGTCTTTCTGGTTCATGTGCACAGTCCTACCAGCTGGTCAAAAGCATTCTTCTCATTCTGGTCCAGTAATCCAGCTTGTAGGGATGACATCAATGACAGTCCTTCCATCGTCTGTGTACTCATCAGTGAACTCCACTACACTATAAAGGGACATTCTGAAGCATTAAAGTACAGTCAGTAATCATGCAGTGGAGGCAAAGCCACATACACATCAGTCATAGGGAGAAGAACCAGTTTTTTGACAGTTGTGCCACTGGAACAATAAAAAGCTGGCCACTGAGTGCTAAGACAACAGTCATTCCCAAACTTGAAGAAGCAACAGGGTAGCCAAAAAAACATGTCCCTGTATTAAAAAACTCACATACTGCAAACATATCTGCCATGGGAGAGACCAAAAGATTTCTAACAAGAGCAACTCTGTTATTAATTTCAAAGCAGTTGTTTCCCGGAGAGTAGGAGATGGTCATTCCTTTGTATTGGCATTGCTTAAACTGTGTGCATGTGGAAAATCCTGGTGGAGTAGGTCCAAAGAAATGTGGCTGTTTAAGATGTTCTTCTAATGTTGAACTTCCTTTTGAGTCCCTATTAAAAGTTTGTTTCTCATCCACACGTCTCACAATTCGTTCAACAGGATTTTGAGGTCTCCTAACCATCCTTTTCAAATGTCCTAAATAATTTTCAAATGGAAAGCATGACACAGAGTCAAGAGCACCATATTTACGAGCATCTTGTGCCAAATGTATAAGGCTGTGTGTTATTTACAAGCAAATTTTAGCAAAATTTGTGACAAAAAAGCTTCAACAACTTTTCAGCATAATCACAATATTCACTGCACAGATCTGGACTCAAAAGAATTCTAATGCAACTGATAAGACTAAAAAGTTGTTATATACACGTTTAGGAAATGCATTGAACAACACAACAGGGCCAGTATATAACAAAAACTGCCTAAACTCTGTGGCTTTCCACTGACTATATTCTTAAAGGGATCGTGGCTTTCTTGAGAAATCGTTTCAAGTTCTCAGATACAACAGAAAGAACACTTGATGAAATCCTACATGTCAAGGGTCCCTTGACCCACAGTGAAACAAGCTTACGGACAATTCCTAAGCACACTAAATGCATGTAATCAAGTACAAAAGATGTAACTAAACCTACTCCCAACTCCCGAAGTGGTGACATATCACAATGGTGTTCCTCATCTAACATTTCATCAAACTGGGCATCTGTTCTCAGGGCTGCTTCCATGTCTGGGTACACTATTTTTCCATTTAAATGAACACCAGTTTGCACACAATGCTCACAAGAGCTGTAACCTGAGTGACCTTTTATACATTTGAGAAAAGCTCTTGCAGGATCATCACATATAAACGCATCAGGCAAGGGAACACTGTAAAGTTTCTCATTGAAGTACAAGCCTTCCTTTGTGAGTCTTTTAAATTCCTCAACAACATCTTTCATGTCCTCATGAACTGATGGTGGTTTAGATGGGCCAGCATACAGACTTATCATGAACACTTTTGAGCTAGGTAGCTCATAAATTTGACCAAGTATGGGCCACAACCAGAGGCAGACAAAGTACTCAACTCTATTACTTGAGTGAAAGTACAGATACTGCTGGTCAAATATTACTCCCTAATATTGAATTGTTGTAAATAAATATCACGTTTGCAGCTGGTCAGTGTTCAAAAGATGCTGGGAAATCTCTTCATGTAGCCCTACAAGAGTGATTACTGATAAACTGTCTGAAAAAAAGAAAGTCACGTTTTAGAGAAGAAAAAAATCACCCACTGACTTTCAAAGCTGCTAACGACTTTCTACTTCGAGGACCTTGATAGAAATGTAGTGGAGTGAAAAGTACAATATTTGTCTTTCAAATGTAGTGAAGTTAAAGTCATAAGTTCCCAGAAAAAATTATACTCAAGTAAAGTACAGATACTCAAAAAGTGTACTTAAGTACAATACTCAAGTAAATGTACTTCGTTACTGTCCGCCTCTGGCCACAACTGTGCGTTGGTATTCCATCAAAATGTAGTCTTAGAGTTAATGTGTCTGAGAGTTCATCTTGTGCATTGTTCAGCTCTGCACATATGGCATTACATAGTAACTTCCACTCCCCATTTTTTTTACTTCAGTCTTTTAAAGTAGACATAAGAGTTCTTGGATCTTTTGGTAAGTTAAGACCTTTATTTATATGTATGTGCAGTAATTCTGACAAAGCAGACTGAGAGATATTCCGACTAGCTGCCCATTCAGCCAATTTTCCGTATCAGTTACAAAATATTATTACTTGCCTATAAGGCCCGTAATGGGTTAGCTCCTGTGTACCTAACTAGTCTTCTACCACGCTACAATCCATCACGCTCCCTAAGGTCGCAAAACTCTGGACTTTTGGTAGTACCTAGGATAGCAAAGTCCACTAAAGGAGGTAGAGCTTTTTCGCATTTGGCTCCCAAACTCTGGAATAGCCTTCCTGATAACGTTCGGGGTTCAGACACACTCTCTCTGTTTAAATCTAGATTAAAGACACATCTCTTTGGCCAAGCATTCAAATAATGCATCTCATAATCTTGTACTGCAGTTATATCTGATCAAATGCACATTATTATTCGTTAGTTAAACTTAAACAAATCATTTTTGCTTGGTTGGAACAGCAGCTACGCTAATTATGTTTGTATTTGTTTCTCTGTCTTTTGCCACGGGATTAACATCCCGTGGTAACTAGGATTTACACAAGCTTTAGTCTGGATCCAGAAGACCTGAGAAGTGATGATGCAACCCCTCAGAGGACCTCAGATGATGCCAACCCTGAAACAACATACAGAACTACCACATTTTGCTCTAAGTTTGATTGCATCATATAATAATTGCTGTTAATATTGTTCATCGTCTGTTTTATTACGTCTTATATTGATTTTTCCGTTCTGCTGGTTCGTCTGGTCAGAGGAGAACTGGCCCCCCGACTGAGCCTGGTTTCTCCCAAGGTTTTTTCTCCATTCTGTCCCCGCTGGAGTTTTGGTTCCTTGCCGCTGTCGCCTCTGGCTTGCTTAGTTGGGGGCACTTCATTTCCAGCGTTATCGTTGACATGATTGCAAAGATATTATTTAAACTGAGCTGGATGTTGACCTCACTGAATTCAATGATGAACTGTCTTTAACTGAAAAATGAGTGTTTACTATTGTCATTTTGCATTATTGACACTATTTTCCTAATTAATGCTGTTCAGTTGCTTTGTCACAATCTGTATTGTTAAAAGCGCTATATAAATAAAGGTGACTTGACTTGACTAGACTTTTGTCTTCATGTCAAGCTGAGGATCCATTTCCTCTTCGTCAGAATCTTGAAATGAGTAATTTGTTTCATCACTATTGGTCTGTGCAGTATTTCTCTTTGGAAGTTGAATTTTGATTTGTGTAAGTAGTACGTGTGTGACACCTTGTGGTGAAAAATATTATTACACTACTAAATAGAACGCAACAGGAAGCACGTAAAACAGCAGAAGAAGAGACTCGTTTTCTGTGATCTGCGGTTTGGATGTACGGCATTGTTTGCGGTCTAATCCTTGGAGTAGATACGATCGTAAGTTATAAATTTCATTTTGAAAACAACTGCAATAATGTTGTTAGTTTAATTAAAAGCTGGTTGTTATTAAGATGTTTAGCGATCGATGTTTGATTCTGGAATATAGCACGATCTGGCGAGCTGCTTCAAGCACATGTTCTTACCATAAATCGTTGTTTATTTAATTGTTTGATTATGTAAGTGGATGTTTGTGAATGTGAAAATATCCATGATATTTGTAAATCACTTTGTAATTTGTATCTTTTATGTTTCTTTCAGTTTTACAGTAAAGTGTGCATCTCATAAGCACAATGAAGAAGAGTGATGGAGCTTTATTTCTGTTAGCTATCTGTCGATGCATGGTTCAGAACACCATTGCCAGGGCAGAATAACTATCCAAAGTCAAATTCAGTTGATCTGATCTGTCAGTTTCAAAAACCCGCTCATCATTCACACTTTGCTCAACAGTTTCATCAAGAACTTCCGGAGCATCCACAGCAAGGCTCATTAAATGTTCTTGCACTTTTGTTTTGATTCGTCGCTGTGTAATATGTGAACTTGCACCATAGCACTCCATTATCTAAAAACAAAATTAGGAATAATTTCAGTGTATACCAGGCGTGCCCAACCCTGCTCCTGGCGATCGACTGTCCTGCAACGTTTAGCTCCAACCCTAATCAAAGACACCTGCCTTTAATGTTTAAGTGATCCTGAAGACCCTAATTAGTTGCTTCAGGTGTGTTTGATTAGAGTTGGAGCTGAACTTTGCAGGACAGTCGATCGCCAGGAGCAGGGTTGCTCACCTAACGCTCACAGACCAGAGACAACATTACTACAATAGGCTACATCAGCGGTTCCCAATTCCAGCCCATGTTCCGAAGTGAAGTAAACTTCAATGGATTTCCCCCACTCAGCAATGAACACTGTGTAGGGATCATATCAATCGGAACACAGTTCATGCACGTAGCTCACTTCTAACGAGCTGGCGCGAGGACTAGATTAACCGCTGGGCTACATCATGTGTCATTCACCGATGAGAAATCTTTAAAAGTACTACCGATCGTAAGTTATAAATTTCATTTTGAAAACAACTGCAATAATGTTGTTAGTTTAATTAAAAGCTGGTTGTTATTAAGATGTTTAGCGATCGATGTTTGATTCTGGAATATAGCACGATCTGGCGAGCTGCTTCAAGCACATGTTCTTACCATAAATCGTTGTTTATTTAATTGTTTGATTATGTAAGTGGATGTTTGTGAATGTGAAAATATCCATGATATTTGTAAATCACTTTGTAATTTGTATCTTTTATGTTTCTTTCAGTTTTACAGTAAAGTGTGCATCTCATAAGCACAATGAAGAAGAGTGATGGAGCTTTATTTCTGTTAGCTATCTGTCGATGCATGGTTCAGAACACCATTGCCAGGGCAGAATAACTATCCAAAGTCAAATTCAGTTGATCTGATCTGTCAGTTTCAAAAACCCGCTCATCATTCACACTTTGCTCAACAGTTTCATCAAGAACTTCCGGAGCATCCACAGCAAGGCTCATTAAATGTTCTTGCACTTTTGTTTTGATTCGTCGCTGTGTAATATGTGAACTTGCACCATAGCACTCCATTATCTAAAAACAAAATTAGGAATAATTTCAGTGTATACCAGGCGTGCCCAACCCTGCTCCTGGCGATCGACTGTCCTGCAACGTTTAGCTCCAACCCTAATCAAAGACACCTGCCTTTAATGTTTAAGTGATCCTGAAGACCCTAATTAGTTGCTTCAGGTGTGTTTGATTAGAGTTGGAGCTGAACTTTGCAGGACAGTCGATCGCCAGGAGCAGGGTTGCTCACCTAACCCTCACAGACCAGAGACAACATTACTACAATAGGCTACATCAGCGGTTCCCAATTCCAGCCCATGTTCCGAAGTGAAGTAAACTTCAATGGATTTCCCCCACGCAGCAATGAACACTGTGTAGGGATCATATCAATCGGAACACAGTTCATGCACGTAGCTCACTTCTAACGAGCTGGCGCGAGGACTAGATTAACCGCTGGGCTACATCATGTGTCATTCACCGATGAGAAATCTTTAAAAGTACTACAATAGCAGGAAGTAAGATTGGGTTGTTGGTGTTTGTCTCCCATCCTCGCTCTGTCTGCACAGTGTGCGTGAACGCGCTGATGATGTGTCCTGTCTGCGCGAACCCGGTGCACTGAGGTATGCTAATACATATGTTGACAGGCAGGAAAGCATATTAAAACGCTCGGACCGAGTTTTGATTGGACGAACATTTCTTGATACTACGCCTTCCACAGAATATATAAATACAGACAAATACATTCAGGCTATCAGGTTGTGAAGAGACTTTCAACCAGCATAACAAAAAATTTTGTACATACATGATAACTTATACTTATTAAAAATATTTGTATGTAACATTATATTAGGGCAGGGCGATACGACGGTTTAAAGCGTCTACTGTTAGAGATTTTATCTTTTGATATAGTTTATTTTGCTGTGTATATATATATATATATATATATATATATATATATATACACAATATCAAAAGATAAAATCTCTAACAGTAGACGCTTTAAACCGTCGTATCGCCCTGCCCTAATATAATGTTACATACAAATATTTTTAATAAGTATAAGTTATCATGTATGTACAAAATTTTTTGTTATGCTGGTTGAAAGTCTCTTCACAACCTTCTGTTTTTATTCACAATTTGTACAGTGTCCCAACTTTTTTGGAATCGGGTTTGCATATATATGTATTTATACAACAGTTCGTTTTGGTTCTCAAATCTGATTGGTTGAGAACCATGCGATATTGTACTGGTATCACCACAGGAACGCCCTTTCACCGCTTGTATCACTCCGCTTCCAGTATTTCTCACAGCGAGTGTCACGGCGGACACCCAAATCCACTCAAATGTATAAATAATGCTGTTTTTGTGTCACGGAATGTAGTTTTAAAAGGTTTTTAGGCTAGAATGTACTTGTTTAGACTTCAAATCTACGGTTTGTTAATAAAGATAACGTCTATTTGAACATTTGCGTCGACGTTTTCAGAGACGTGAGCTCCAGTGCGTCCGGGGCCGTTCAGCGCGGACACCCAAATCCACTCAAATGTATAAATAATGCTGTTTTTGTGTCACGGAATGTAGTTTTAAAAGGTTTTTAGGCTAGAATGTACTTGTTTAGACTTCAAATCTACGGTTTGTTAATAAAGATAACGTCTATTTGAACATTTGCGTCGACGTTTTCAGAGACGTGAGCTCCAGTGCGTCCGGGGCCGTTCAGCGCTCATGAACCCACCGAGAGCAGCCTCACCTCGGCCAGATCTTCTGGAATTTGTCGCTGGCTCTAATGTCTCTATAGTGCTTAAACATAAGATATAATGCGTTTTGGGTAAATCTGATGGGCAGTCTTTGGTCTCAATCTATTTTTTGTTCCAGAGCAAATTTCATAATTTTTTGCAAAAACAAAACTACACCTTACCGTCAACAAAAATGACATGCTTTAAGCCTTACAGACATTTTTTTGCGATTACGCGGCAAGGAAAAAAATACAACATTATTTTAAAGGCAATTTAAACTGCCAAAACAATGTTCCCAATACTTGAAACCATGGATAATGAAATCATTTCTAGAAAATATGCATTTTACCTGCTTATTTTCGCTCCGACTCATCCTATGTGAACTGTTAAAAGTAATGACTCCGGGCGTGCTACCGCTCCACTGTGCTTAGAAGAGACTGTATCCTTGCGCCAGTGCGGGAATTCCTTCTGTTCGAATATTTACAAATTTTACAGTTATAAATTGAAATGTACGCTTATTTTCAGCCAAGATCAATGACATATGATATTATGATATGATATTATGTGAAAAAAAATCCAAACTAAAAACTGAATGCAACAGGACTACTTGGTCAAGTGGAAAGTGTTGTCAGAAGATCATGGACCCTTTTCACCTGTGATCACGCATTTAAAAAAAAAAAAACTACATTTATAACACTATTCTTTGTATTATATCACCTTTGCATCAATTACAAAAAAAACAGTTAACGCTAATGCCCGGGTGTTTCTAATGCAGGGTCTATGGGAGGGACGGTAAACTTGACATCGTTCTCTCTTCTGACTGCCGTTATCAATCTCACTAAATTTTTTTCCTTTTATTGAAAGTCATGAAAACACTATCGTGGAGTTTTTCTTTTGCTATTTGAGCAAATGGGAATGCAAAAAATCTATTTCTGGTACTCTTCCATTCACTGCTATTCAAGTTAACCCAACTATGACGACTTCTGCTGCTGAGAAACACGCAAATGTGAAAAAGGTCCATTTGGGAGTGTAGGTCCCACGTGAGACCTATATAAGCCTAGAATTTGAAGAAAAAAGAAAAAAAAAGTCTAGAGTTTGTGATTGTCCCTGCTAAAATGTGTGCAGTAAAAGAAAAATGCATTTTGATAAATGCATAGGCAGGGTAACATAATTCCCACATTTTAATTTAAAATGTAGTTACTTTGATCAGATATTAAACAGTTATATTCCTTGTTTAAAAAGTGACTATTAACTAAAGGTTTAAAGGTGTAAAGTTGCATTTTAAGTGTGAAATCATTTTGCCCACATAGATCCCATGAAGGTCCCATATGTTCAAACCTATATGGGACCCACATAAATTGCCCATTTCAGCCCATGCCCACATATCAATGTTGCCTGGGTTTCACTTTAGAATACTGTTCCAGGTTTTAAGTAGTTCCTTGAGAATGATGTGGTAATTCTTTAATTATTATTAATGGCTTCCCTATGTTTTCACTTTAGAATACTGTTCCAGGTTCCAAGTAGTTCCTTGAGAATGATGTGGTAATTCTTTATTAATTATTAATGGCTTCCCTATGTTTTCACTTTAGAATACTGTTCCCGGTTTCAAGTAGTTCCTTGAGAATGATGTGGTAATTCTTTATTAAGGACTCAGGGGTTCCCTGTATTCTCATTTTCCCTCAGTCATTGCTTTAAATACAGAATACATTTGGTATCACTTTATAATAGGGATGCTATATCCTGAGGAAAACAGACACAAAATGTAGATAAAACCATGAACGTACCTGAGGCATGTTGGCAAGTCACTTACAGTGGGGATGGGGGGTTCCGTCCTGAACTTCTGGTTGCAGACAACACTTACATTAAAAAACAAAAACATTATTATCATCAACATCATTAATGTGGTATCCAGCTTTATTTTAATGAAAATTGTCAACAGCGCATGATTATAACGCACATCAAATGCACAAGCAATGAATCTCTCTGCTTACATGCAGAATCTCAATCCATTCTCTCGCACAAAACTGGACTCACAGAAACTTTGACCTGCATGTGCACTCATGAATCTCTGTGAGCTCTTTCACGACAATTGTCTTCTCTCCTGGATTTAATGCTGCAAGAAGTGCAACATTATAGCGTGTGCACCCACAGACAGAAACATTAAGTGACGCATATGCGAATGAATGTAAATCAATATTTAAACAGCATATATAACAGTAGTAAATTTATCTAACAACATTAGTACTAAAGAAGAAGAAAGGGCCACAACCTGATACTGTGCATTACTGTTCATTAGTAGTTACTTAATAGTTATTCCTTCTGAAGCTGAATTAATAGTTACGTAATAGTAGTTCTTCAGGAGGCATGACTGAATTGAATAGTTACGGATTAACTAATTGATACTTAACACAATTTTAAAAAATACTATTACATTGTGACGGTATTTGGCCTTAAAAGATTGGGTTCGGGCGCCAGGGGTAAAAACCACCACAATTATTGAATTAAATTAATCATTAGAGATTAAATTATTAGAGCCACTATCCATTCTTTTACATGAATCAAATAGAACAAGCAACAACAAGAAAGGGTTTTTTCAAAGTTTTCTATTCAACATCAATTCCAATCGTATGACCTCATAATTCAGTACATCATATTCAACATGGAAAAAGAAAACAAAAAATAAATAAATCACAACCATTTTAATTCCAGGCCCAGGAACATTTACCTTTTAAATACCTTACAATAAATGAGTGACCAATAAATCAGCAAATAATTAAACAATTGAATAATTCAAACAATTAAATGTAATGCAATAAATCTTGTACAAGACAAAATAGAATCACAATAAAATAAGACAATCACAGGGGAGAAAAATAAACCTTAACCCCAAACAATATTAATCCAACAAATTCAAAACAACAAACATTAATTTGCTCACCGTGTCACTCATTAAACTACCGTAATTCATCACATCACACACAATATTAACAATAGAATTCGGCAACTCGAGCACCAAAATAAATACAAAAAAAAACCTCCCTTCACCAAAAAACCTCCTCAAAACACACTACATATAATGCCATAAATTAGCATTTAAACCACAATCACCTCACAACCGAATTGGAAAAAACTCTCTCTCGAACGCTCTATCTACACGTGAATCGCTCTCAACACAACTTCCAAATGCTTAACGAAATTCAATGAGGAAAACATATTCCTCAAAATACGAATCGTAAGCATTAAAAGCACAAAAGACTGCAGCATTAAATGTAGCATTAGCACACCAATGCAAAGAGGGCTACTACTGCAATACTCACAACCCATCCACTAGCGTGACCATGACCAGGAATAACCCGCACACCTGACAACCAAGGCTAGAGAGCGAGAGAGAGCGAGAGACGCAATCACACTTTCTTAAATAACTTCCTACCTGGTTCCCCGTATACACGCTCAACAGCGCCACCCCCAGTACTAAATAGAAAAAGCACAAATCACTGACAACGGTCACAACATATTGATTAGTTAACACATATTCCTTAGAGTGGTAATGAAGAATTACCTATTTGTTCTGCAGTAACTCCTTATTAGTTATTAGTTAAGTAAGATACAGTATTCTAAAGTGTTACCCCTGCCCTTTAGTCAATATTCCTTTTCACTTGGAAATATGTCACAACACCGAAGTCAGTTGCTACTTCCGGTTCACGGGGCCTTTAATACTGATATTTTTCAAGGTATTGTATTGAAGTTAGAAATTCTAGTGTCGTGACCACTAATTAATGTACTTCAAGAAGATAAAAGTGTTTTGTTGAAAGTATCTATTTTCTACATAGATCTTTGATTTGATTGATTATTTATTGGTGATTCATTAAACACCGCCAGCTAAAAAGTAACTAGTACTCAGAGTAGTTTTTGAGAAGAGTACTTTTTACTTTTACTTAAGTACTGTTTTGACACCAGTACTTTTACTTGTAATGGAGTATTATTTCAGCAGTGTAACAGTACTTGTACTTAAGTACAAATTTTCAGTATTCTTTCCACCACTGCTTCTGAGTCCGACCTCATCTGTGCCTGCCTCAAAACTTCAACCAACATACTGATAATGTTTAATAGCCTTATTGAGAAACTCAATGCGAGGGTTGCTGGTTGTTCAGGTCTAAGAAATTGCATATATTGCTATAAACTTGGTATATTTTATTTAACTTGCTATAAACACATTTCCACTCCCTTACACTCATTCTTTACCCACTTTCTCTCTTTCTGCAAATTGTATGAATGTGTTTTTGTTAGATTAGATTATATATGCCTTAGATTTGTTCAATAAAGTCTTAAGATACTTCTCTTTTCAGTATAAATGTGTTTACTGCTCACAAGTTAATGTCTTAAACTGCCGATCTTGTTGCCATGCTAAGTGTTTTCACTATACTTTGGATATTAATATCCATTGCAGAGTTGAAGTTTACTCAGTTCATCAGCCGCAAAATAATGATTTTGTCCAAATTTTCCTATACAATTATAATTAATTCCAATTGAGCTAAATTTACTGGATTTCCTTACATCTTAGTGTAATTTAATTGTATTTATTTAAAATACACTTTCGTACTTATCAATAGCACTTCAGCTCATTAGAAATGCATTTCCAGTCCACAATTAATTTATTAAGCTAATTTTCAGCATTCTAAATGAGTATACTAAAAATGACAAAAAACATTAAATTAAAATGACACATACACACACTTTCACATATATATGAATCTACTATACCTTGTGTACATTACAATATAAAATTCCTTGAGTACATTTAAAAAGTACAGTAGCATATACAAACTCTTTACCAAAATAATTATAATAAAATCACATCACCATCTTCATCTTCTTGAGAAGATCTCTGTAAACACCATCAAGCAGGAATTGTGATATTCCTAAAAAAATATCCAGGAATTTGTGTGCAGTTCATCTTATTTTATTCATAAGAGACTGCACATTGCTCAAAATCATGGATGGTAGTGGTGCATAGAGGTGCAGTAGCATAGATCACTGAATCTGATTAGACAGTTAGCATCTCGCTCAAAAATGACCAAAGAGTTTCTATATTTTTCCTAATTATTTTTCCTATTTCCGGCATAATAATCAAGGAACTTTGCTGCCGTACCATGGGTGCAGCAGGCACAATGATATTACGCAGCGCCTGAAAATAGTCCCCAGCACGCTCCCTGTGCAAGCAGGTGGTCACATTGGTTAAGTTGACGGAAGTTAGCCTATTTTCAGGCGCTGTGTAATATCATTGCGCCTGCTGCACCCATGGTACGGTAGCAAAGCTCCTTGATTATTACACCGGAATGAGAGTATAGTTCCTAGCCATATCGGCCTAGAAAATCACAAATTTTCATTTTCCGTCGGTCTTAGTACACGATGTAACTACAGAAGAGTCAAGTTTTAAATAGGAAAAATAAAGAATCTCTTCATTTTTGAGCGAGATGCTAACGGTCTAATCAGATTCAATGATCTATGCTAAGCTACAGCTAAAAGTGCTGCCGCCAGACCCGGAGATCGGCTGAATGGATTTGAAAATGGTGAGCCTATTTTCAAAAATAGTGGAGTTCCTTTATTAACAGCCTCAGGTAAGTCTACAAGTGGCATCGTACTTACAGCTGTCAGTGATATAGCTCTTCTCTATTGTAGTAAAGCAGTACCACACTAACAGAACATGCAGGTGTCATTCAAAAATCAAAGTGGAAAATCACCCTTCTTATCAACACCAGCAGCAAAAACAGTGCCAGTATCATCTTCATTTTGATTAAACACACACAAAACACCTAATATCCTAAAAACAGCACATAAACAGACTGTTTGGCTGATATCACGAGTCCATGTCACCAGCAGAGCAGTGCCACTGGAAGTTGCTCTCCAAGTAAATTTGTTTTAAAATGAATAAATAAATAATAATGAGTAATAGTGGGAAGCAAGATGGCACTGATGTGTGTGGCTGGCCATCAGGCTGGGGCATTGTTGGTCTGTGTGTGCATGTTGTTACTATGGCTTACTTTTTTAGCTCAAGTTGCTGCTCTCTTGAGCTATGACCGGGATCAGCTATAACTTATCAAATCAACTGTTGATGAAGTGTGAATCATTGATTATTTGGGAACAGATCACTATTCGCCTCCCATATTGGCAAATATTCCCAGCGATCTGTGGTGCGCTCCATGCGATTCCTTACAGGAAAAAAAGCATCGCTGGAAAAGAGGATGCCATGGAGGTATTGCTGTTACATTAAATGAAAAGTCTAATGTAGAAATGTTCCAATCTGGGTTTAAGGTGGCTCATAGTACAGAGTTGGCATTACTGAAAGTTTTCAATGACATCTTCTTAGTGCTATATAAGGGAGACTGTAATTTTAGTACTGCTGGACCTTAGCACGGCATTCAAAATGATAGATTATGAAGTTCTCATTTCTCGCCTTGAAAACTTTGTAGGCTTGAAAGGTATAGTCTTTGAAATGGTTTCAATCTGGTTTAAGTGATAGATATTTCTCTGTAAATTATGGGGGGATCCCTCAAGGGTCCAAATGATATTAAAAATTCGATGGCGAAAAATTACTCTTAGACTCAAGCCCATGGCACATATTTCAAAACATTGGTAGAGATTTAGGTTTTCAAATTGAGGACAACTTTAAAACGGAGAAGCAAATAAATTCTGTGGTACATGCTTGTTTTTATAACTTGTGCCTTTTAGCTAAAACCAAACGTTTTTTGTCAAACGCTGATCTTGAAAGAGTTATTCACACATTATTCTTCTCACGTCTTGATTTCTGTAACTCGCTGTATGGTGTTATCTCCACTGCATCCTTGGCTCGATTACAATCGGTCCAGAATGCAGCGGAGAGACTTTTAAAGAGAGTAAAAAAATATGATTATTTTTCCCTGGTTCTTGCATATCTGTGCTGGCACCCTGTCCATCTGAGAGAAAAATTATATTTTAATCTTTGTATATAAAACTCTAAATAATTCAATTCAAGTTTATTTGTACAGCGCTTTTCACAATACAAATCGTTGCAAAGCAACTTTACTGCAAATTAAGTTTCTACAATATTTAGTAGTAGCTTATCAGTGGTGACTGTCAGTTAATGTACATATGGCAGAAATGTACGGAAAATCAATTTAAGACTTAATAAAACAGACGATGAACACTATTAACAGCAATTATTATATGATGCAATCAAACTTATAGCAAAATGTGGTAGTTCTGTATGTTGTTTCAGGGTTGGCATCATCTGAGGTCCTCTGAGGGGTTGCATCATCTCTTCTCAGGTGTTCTGGATCCAGACTGAAGCTTGTGTAAATCCTAGTTACCACGGGATGTTAATCCCAGCAGAAACAGAGAAACAATCAGGCACTTATGTCTCTTACAAACCTCTTGATACCCTACAATCCTCCTAGAGCCTTGCTCTCAGAAAATTATAATCTTCTGGTAGTGCTTAGGACAAACCACCATCAAGAAGGCTATCAAGCTTTTGCAGTAACTGTGGAATGAGCTGCCTCTACATATCAGATCTGCTAAATCTTTGTCAGTATTTAAGAATTTTATGAAAGCATTTCGTGGTGGCAGCCTATGACAGTTACATTTTACAGTGTGTGCTATTTGCAATTGTTTGATCTGTTATTCAATATTCCTAGAATATTGAATACTGTCAATATGCTTTTCTTTATGTAAAGCACTGTGGAGAACCTGCAGTTTTTTTTTTAGTAGTGCTGTTGGAGAGACTTTTGACTTTCAGGATCTGATTCAGACTGGGATGAGTGAACCCCCTGGGTGCCGGTTAGAGCACAATAATTATATAAGGATGAGGACACCGGTGATCAGGTTTAGGGTATGTATTGATAGGAGATTATCAATGACAGGCAGTAGAGGCATTAGTCTGGAATACAAGAAATACAATAAAGGATAATGAATAACTAACAATAACTAGGCATATACAATTATAACATCCACTGGTAAATAAAGACAGCCAAAGCATACTAAATCCTCATCATTAACATGGTTTTGTGAAATATACAATCCAAGAAGGGGGAAAAAGGTATCACATTGTACATTATAAGCCATAAGCGATCATCTGACATGATAAACATCACAGTGATCTCTCGTTTGGCATCATGAACAGCTCGAAATGTCAAATCACGTCCTAAAGGTATCATTGAAAACCAAAACAGTGATATACATCTCAATAAAGAAGAAATAATCACATATATAACAGCATCATTAAGCTAAACTAACAGAAACAACGGCTGTGGGCATGTCTGGACGTGTGTGTGTGACGCAGGTATAAATAACTCACTACCGATCTCCATAGACACAAAAATAAACCAAACAGGCTTACTTGTAGGTCAATGACTAACACCTCAAAGTAACTTCTGCAGGAAATATCAGAAATAAACAGGAATTAACGTCCATTCAGCGTTCAACTACAGCAGCGGCTCAACTCACGAGACTACTCAGATGACATACAGTACAATATCAGAATAAAGCTCTCTCTTAAAGGAGGCTTTACAACAAGTGCTATATAAATAAATCAAACCAATCCAACCAAACAAATAAAAGTTTTAAAAATCTTATCAAAGTGCTCTTGTAAAGTTTAACCAGTCTATGTGAATCCAAATTATTTCTTTGTAATATGTTTGTAAAATAAGACGCTGTTGCTTAGGTGTATGTTTATATAATAACTTTAAAACCTCAAAGTTTCCAGTTCTTGTCTGCCTCACTGATGAGTGGTTTGCAATAGTTGCTCTGCGCAGCTTTGTTTTTAATCTCTATCTTACTATCATTCTTTGTTGTTTAAACGGCTAAACATCACTTAATCATCATCATATAACTGATATTAACCTAACATGCTAATCTGACATGGCTAGCTTTTAATGTAAATCATTAGCACAATGCATTAGCATCTAAGAATGTTGTCCTAATTCTATGCACACAAATGCTCAGGCTGTCAGGAGTTGACTTTAAAAGAGATAGGTCTATGCAAAGTCTTCATCATCATTTTATTCTTCTCCACTCCAGAGTTTTGCTCTGCACATTTTGTATGTCTTCCTTACTTAACACACCTGATACAGATCATCAGCTCGTTAAAAGAAAGCATCATGGACAAAGCTTTTACCTTTAGTTAAATCCACAAAATATTCAGCGATAAGTATCTCAGATCATGCACGTATTTTAGACCTCTGTTTTCATGTAGACATGCTGGAGGCTGGATGCTCAATACTTGGTTGTTGGCTGACAAGGAATTTTGTGATTGTATATCTAGGGCTATTGATTTTTTTAGAAACCAACTAATTAGTACTATCACTTCTATGGGAAATATTCAAAGCATTTATACGTGGGAGGATTATTTATTTTAATGCATATTGGTTTAAAACCAGGAAATTAAAATGAACTCATTGACAAAATATTAGAGATAGACAGATTAAACGCCAGGGCCCTGATGTATAAACATTGCGTACACACAAAATGGGCATGGAAATGTACGTACACAATTTTCCACGCACATATCGGGATTTATAAAAAATAAACTAGGCGTAAATATGTGGGCACCATATGGACACTCTAGGTCAGGGATCCTCAAATCTGGCCCACGAGATCCACTTTCCTGCAGAGTTGAGCTCTAACCCTAATCAAACACACCTGAGTTTGCTAATCAATGTCTTCAGGATCATTAGAAAATCACAGGTAGGTGAGTTTGATCAGGGTTGGAGTTAAACTCTGCAGCGCATTGGACCTCCAGGGTAAGATTTGAGGAACCCTGCTCTAGAGTCTAGACCAGGAGTGTCCTGCAGAGTTTAGCTCCAACTTGCCTCAACACACCTGCCGGGAAGTTTCTAGCATGCCTAGTAAGAGCTTGATTAGCTGGTTCAGGTGTGTCTAATTGGGGTTGGAGCTAAACTCTGCAGGACACCGGCCCTCCAGGACCGAGTTTGGGCACCCCTGGTCTAGACCATGCGTGCCGCATTCTTTTACTGGAGTGAGCGAAATAATGAAGCAAACAGAATGATTTTAAAGTCTGTTATACACTAAAAATATATAAACGCAACACTTTAGTTTTTGCCCCCATTTTTCATGAGCTGAACTCAAAGATCTAAGACTTTTTCTATGTACACAAAAGGCCTATTTCTCTCAAATATTGTTCACAAATCTGTCTAAATCTGTGTTAGTGAGCACTTCTCCTTTGCCGAGATAATCCATCCACCTCACAGGTGTGGCATATCAAGATGCTGATTAGACAGCATGATTATTGCACAGGTGTGCCTTAGGCTGGCCACAATAAAAGGCCACTCTTTATAATTTTGTTCAGTGTACATTTGACATACACATTTAGATTAAATATGACACTCTGAATAATGAAGTTAAAGGGATAGTTCCCCCAAAAATGAAAATTCTGTCATCATTTACTCACCCTCAAGTAGTTCCAAACCCGTATAAATGTCTTTGTTCTGCCGAACAGAAAGGGAGATATTTTGAAGAAGGTTTGTAACCAGGCTGTTTTGGGGCTCCATTGACTTCCATAGTAGGAGAAAAAAATACTATGGAAGTCAGTGGTGCCTCAGAACTGCTCTGTTTCCCACATTCTTCAGAATATCTTCCTTTGTGTTCTGCAGAACAAACACATTCATACAGGTTTGAAACTACTTGAGGGTGAGTAAATGATGACAGAATTTTCATTTTTTGGGTGAACTATCCCTTTAAGCACTGAAATTTCATGAAATTATAATCCAGAAACAGAATTTTTTTTATATGAATTTAAACAGAAATATTTTCAGTGGATGTGCTGCTTTCGAACTATTTTCCTGTGGTAGGCTATGTAATTAAATGTTTTAATCACAGCGTGGATTGCTTAGCGTATGACAATTCTGCTTTAAATTGTGTTCTAAATAGCAAAACTCATGTTCTGAGAAAATACTTTTGCATCATTTTTGTGAACTTTTACGATTCGTCTGATGGCTTTGGAACATAAGGTAACGACAGACATAAGGATGCGCTCGTTGATCTAACAGTCCATTGGTCCAATGACAGTAGAACTGTTCTCAGGTGTCGTGCACAGACAGTAGCCTAATGATAACCCCTTTCGTGCTCTTCCCAATATTGTGACAAACACAAAAGATAGAATTTGAAGGAAACTCTAAGATATGCACATTTTATTTTCAAAATGTTTTGTTATTGACACGGTGAGTCAGACAGCTACACCGCAAAAAATAAGGCCTATCTCTTTCCATAAAAATATAGGCTATAAACATTCTAAAATATGTTTACTTTATAGGCATATTGCATAAATTAGAATAGTGATGTCTCAAAACGCATTTATAGTCCGTATCCCATATTTTCCTAAAGTGTTGTAGGCTACTCTTAACTGCATTAAACATGGTGTCACGTGGATGGAATATGCATGGAAATGATATGCAGATTACATTATGCATATTAAAACAAGGCGTTGTAAGCTCCATAAATGGCTATTTCGGGGAGGAGATTCATATACGCACAATCTTCCGCTCACTGGGTATTACAAAGGGAATTTTGCGCAGGTTCTGACGTACACATGGTTTTATAAATCTGAAAACATTTGTACGTATGCAAAATCTAGCTTTTGTGCGTAAGCACACATTTAGGATGAAATCTGCGTAAAGTTTTATACATGAAGCCCCAGGTCACCAGATCCTGCCCTGGAGACAGAGCGGCTAAACTTACAAACAGATACAGGATTTCAGGATACAGGTTGAACCTGGCTAAAAGTGAATGTTTTCCCATAAATTAGTTGGCAAAACAAATTCCTCCGGCTATGCTCCCCTTTCACATGTCTTTTACTGGTTTGTTACTTAGGGGTTCATATCTCAGACTCATTCAAGTCATTGCACAAAGATAACTTTACAAAATTAATGGACCGCATTAAAGCAGTTCCCTTTCAGTTGGTCACTGAAGAAAAAACTACAGCCAAGCACGCTCTTTGTGGGCTCTCGTGCTGGTGGTACGGCGCTTCAGTGGCGGTGGTTTTCCCGTGTCGAGTGGGTTGCACACATCAGACTGCACTACCCCCTGTGTATGTTGCAGACAGCCATCTCCCCTGTGCGCCTCAGCACACTAAAAGAGCAATTTCCATCTAAAAGAACTTCACGGGTGGAACGTCTTTTTAAGATGTCTTACCATCCGTGTGTTTCTGGGTGCGGTCGTTACCTGTCGCCGGGTGATGGTCACGATCGCTGCCTCTCGTGTCTGGGCATGAAGCACGCTGAGGTGGCTTTCGTGGATGACTCATGCTCCCATTGCGGGGGTATGACCATCTCGGAGTTACAGACCAGACTCCGTTACCTGCAAGGGGGCGGAGTGCCCGTGCCACTGCCTAGATCTGGGGTTCCCTCTAGTGGCAGCCGGGGGCGCCCTTTTTTTGGCAGTGGGCGGACTGGTCTTACGGTCGCAGTAAGGAATTCCCCTCCGGGGATGCCCCATCCCGCCGGCACTTCGAAACCAGTGGAGCTCTCAAAAGAGCAGGCTGGACCCTCCCGGGGGTACCACCTGCTTCTTCCGAGGCTCCCCCCGACGATCGGATATTGACTGCAGCATCGGAGGGTGAGCCAGACTATTCTGGGGATGAAGATCCGTCAGCGTTGCCGCCCTCTGGGCGGTCAGCGGTGCCGGATACGGACCCGGAAATGATGGCTATGCTTTCCCGGGCCGCCGAGAGTGTCGGGCTCAAGGGGAATCTTCCACCGTGTCCCGAACCCTCAAGGTTGGACGATTGGTTTCTCGGAGTGGCTCGCGCTGGTTCTCAGGGCCCCACCCCAGTGCCTTTCTTCCCGGAGATGCATGATGAGATCACTGGGTCATGGACGGCACATTTCACTGCCAGAAACCGGTCCAGTGGCTCATTCTCCCTCACCACCCTTGATGGGGGTCCAGCGTGGGGGTACACGGGAGTTCCCCAGGTGGAGCGGTCGGTTGCGATGCAATTGTGTCCAAATGCCGCTACCACTTGGTACAACCGTTGCTCCCCTCCCGGGCCTGTAGGCACTCGTCGGCCTTAATCGGCAGTGCTTATACGGCCTGTGGAGAAGCTGCGTCCGCCTTACATGCTTCGGCATTATTGCAAGTGCACCAGGCCAAGGCACTGAGGGACTTGCACGAGGGTGGCCATGACCCAGAAGTTCTCAAGGAACATCAAGCTACGAGATGTCCACTATGGTGGTCCAGGAGCGCCATCTCTGGCTGTGTCTGGCCGACATATGCGAGACGGACAAGACACGATTCTTGAACACCCCCGTGTCCCAGACCAGCCTTTTCGGCGACACGGTGGAGAACTTCGCCCAGCAGTTCTCCGCTGCCCAAAAGCAGACTGAGGCCATCAGGTACATCCTGCCCCGGCGTGCAGCTGCTGCCTCCACCTGGCCACCGGTGGTAGCGCCTCAGCCTGCTCGTCGCCGAGCCTCCAGCAAAGCTGCGCCGAGGAGCCGGTCGCAGGGCAGCCGCCCCGCCCGTCCAGGCCCCCACCAGACCTGGTGGTAAGTGAAAAAGCAAGAGGCCCTGAGACGGGCGACCCAGAGATGGAGGGAGTTGCCCTTTGGGAGATGGTGAACGCACCACTCCCTCCCCCGGAGGAGTTCCGGGCGGAGAATCTTTTATTTTCTTTTTTTCCCAAATACTCGACAAAAGAGCAAATTCTTCTATCTCTGGGTCCC
>NW_015507087.1:154814-155808 GCF_001515645.1 Sinocyclocheilus grahami
CCAGACCCCGCCTCGGACCGGCTACGCGACGCCCGGGCCGGGTCCCTGCGTTCTTCCGCGCTGCCCCACTCCGGGTACGCCTGTAGTTCCGTTGATGCCACTTGCGCGGTGTCATCAACAGATATTCAATTAAATATTCAATTAAAATGAATATCCTTCCATGTGTGCTTTTTTTTGTTTCAGACTGTTCCCATTTTTCTCCCCAAATATTTTTTTTTAAGTAATTTGATGCCATTATATCCTTATATATTTGGGCTAGTAAACCCCCATGTGTTTCAAAGTCAACTCTTCAAAGAACCAAACAGGATGGGGGTCTTGCCTTTCCAAATTTTCTTTTCTACTATTGGGCAGCTAATATCCAGAAAATATATTTATGGTGTAACTCGCCAGATATTAATTGGTGTATGATGGAAGCTAATTCCTGCATATCATCCTTGTTATCGGCATTAGTTTTTGACCCTAATTTGCGGCGCCCCTCTAAATACACCACTAATCCGATTGTGATTTCTTCACTTAAAATCTGGAAACAGTTTTGACATCATTTTAGATAAAAAAACACTGTCCACTTTTGCGCCTATCTGTGGTAATCATCTTTTTGTTCCTTCTACTTTGGACTCAACTTTTACACAGCTTAGGTAGAAGGGCTTAGTATTGCTTCAGGATTTGTTTTCTGATAACACATTTATGTCATTTAATGATTTGTTGAGTAGATTCAAAATCTCCAAATCCAATTTATTCCAATAAATTTGTGATTTTGTTAAAGTATATTTTGCTATGTGGCACTCACATAGGTCTAAAAGACCCTAAATCACAATTAGTTTCATCTGACTACACCACCCTGGTGGGGCACCAGGGAAATACTCCCAATAAGGACACACAAGTACGTTTTACCAATTGAGGACGAGAAATAAGATGTAGTGAGACGCGAGTATCAATACAAAAAATATATACTTTATTATAAGAGCATCAATAAAATTCTCTCTCCCATGAAACA
>NW_015507087.1:156261-156995 GCF_001515645.1 Sinocyclocheilus grahami
TTGGTAGCCAGAAGGCGAATACTGCTACATTGGAAATCCTCATACCCTCCTGCCAATTTTTCTTGGTTACAAGACTTAATGTCTTTTTTACATTTGGAAAAAAAAATTAAACACTCCACTAGAGACTGTTAATTTCTCTCTTTTTTTTCTCTTCTCTCTTTCTCCCCCTTAGTTCATGTGGGATAATGTGGGTTGGGTTGGGTAGGGATAAGGGTAGTGTTCTGGTTATTTACATAATTTTATTCATCTGTCGCTATGGGTGTTTAAAAAAAATAGCAGGTTTGATTTTCACTTATGCCTTGTATATGTTGTTATTTAAGAATCTGCATAAAAAAGGAATCTGTATGTCAAATAAGAGAGACATACAAAATGTGCAGAGCAATGGGTGTGTCGGCTTTTCATAGTGGATTCAGCGACCAGTGATTATTTTGCACACACTCCATTCCACAAGCTGTTCCAACTGCAAGATCTCTGATGCTAAAATTTCAGCATGATTTACTCAATTTTCAGTGTTGCTGTATCATGGGGAGATATTCTTTCACCCACCTTTACCAAAAACGTTCACCGAGTATTGAACTTGTCTCCAGCATCTTCAAATATACAAGTCTTCTTTTTTAAATAGAGCAGATGTTTTGAGCTGTATGATGCATTTGGGTGTTTATGTTTCAAGGTCTTTTGGGTCATCCAGTTAATGCCGCCCAAATGTACACACAAAGAAAGAAGGCGTGGTTTCA
>NW_015507087.1:167999-169432 GCF_001515645.1 Sinocyclocheilus grahami
ACTTAAAAGTGTGTGTGTGATAGTCCAGGTTAAAATAGGGCGTGATTTGAGATGCGCTGTTGTGTCCCTATTGGCTGGCTTGTTTAAAGGCAGATAAAGTGGGGGGTTGAATTGGTACCACTATTATGATTGGAAGAGTCTTTATGTATTTCATGCTTAATGGTATCAGTGTAAGGTTAATCTGATTTTAGCAAAGAAACTCTAATTTCAGTATTAAAGCATAAATCTGTTCTGACAAAGCATAAGTCTGAATCTCAGCTCAGCGGCATGTCCAAACTGTACCATAATGTAATATGCTTTAGTGAAGAAATCTCACAAAATTGCAGTATTGTTTAAATTGTTGCTGAAGAAGGAATCTCAGTACAGTTATATCAAGGTAGATTTGAGTGATGCTCCCCTTACTACAGCATAAAGGCCTTATAGTTTATAAGAGTTTATATAGATTGAAGCTAACTTCACATAGCACAACACGCAATGTTTTAAACAAACCACCTGAAGCAGCTAAGCTAACACAATTTAGCATAGTTAATCTTAGGCTAAGCTACCAAATAGCTTTAACAATTAGGATGTGTGTATGCAGTGTGAAGTAATTTGAATTTAACCTAATCCCTGGTTTCTGATTTTTCCATTTCTTTTCCTTCTTTTTCTATGTTTCTCAATCTTTAATTCATCTCAGCGAATTTAAGTATCTTAGATGCATTCTTCCTGAATGCTATTGCTTAGTTACTAGCTAATTAAATCTAAATTTAATTACATTTTAACTGTCTATCTAGAGAAGAATCATTCAGTTATTGGGCGCTTTTAGTGACACAGTGAGTAACGTGCTACGGAGGGCGGGGCACACATATGGCAAAATCCCAGCATGGGAGCTGAACACGCAGCAGCTGTGACCAGACATGGTGTGTTGCCCAACACAAATCAGTTAATCACTAGTGCCACTGATTGTTCCCAATACCAGATTGATTACCCTGTTTTAATAATAGCAGTCAGCTAATTTTAAATCCATTTACATGTTATGCCCCCTTTGTTTTGATGTTCTCTCTGAACCTCAAAAGGAACCAGAGACATTTCTATTTTTGATTTGTTTATTTTCAAACATGTGCCCTAATTTTTATGACCCTGTTACACAAGTCATCTAGACAAACACTAGGGCATAACTATCTTCCTGAGCACCAAATAATAATCTGAGTAGAAATGCTCTCCTTTTCCTCCTGCTTTTCCCTTTTCTCCTTCACTCCCTCAGAGATTGAGCCTGTTTGGGGAACCGTCAGTAAATTCTGAGTGATAATTTGACACTGTTTATGCGCAAACATATGCTGACCCAAACCTATCTTAGCATTCACACTCTGTTTTGATCTTGTAGTAGTCTCTAGCCCTCTAGCCCTACACAAGTGTGTCAAAATGTTGCAGATGCTCAGACTAACTGCCCAGAA
>NW_015507087.1:174671-179357 GCF_001515645.1 Sinocyclocheilus grahami
GTGTGTGTGTATGTGTATGTTAGACCAGTTTATGTGTTTATGTAGTATGTTAGACTAGTTTAAGTGTTTATGTAGTTAATAAAACCTTACTTGTATCACACTTGACGTGGTTCATTGTTTGCTTATAACTGGAGTCACTTAATCATGCAGATTTATGCTACAAGCTTTTGTAGAATTGTACAGTAAGGAAGTTATTTCCCTTAACCAGGAAATTAACATTCTTAGAATTGACAAGACAGCGGATCTAAAATATTCATAATTAATTCTAACTAGTTATGGTTAATTATTCATATTTCCCTTGAGCTGAGTCGCTACATCATGGAGACGCTGTGTGTTTCTATGCGAAAGCAAAAGCACTTTATTTGGCCTTCCGGAAGTAGATGCAATAAAAAATAGATTCCAAAATTAGAATCAAACAGAACAGCACAACCCAAATGTTCGAATTTGTGAAACGTATTTTATGGACGACAGTTTCGTGAACCTAGAAGAGTACAAGGCTGGCTGTGCACAAAGGCTATTTCTAAAAAAAGGGTCAATTCTGACTTTGCTAAAAAGGGTCAATTCTGACTTTGCTATGACAATCTGGTGCTTCTGAATCAGCGACTGTAAGTATGTTTTGTTATTAGTTTAAGTATTTGCTATTGACTGTTCAAATGCGGAGTTTTGCACTGTGTAGAGTATCACGTTGTGTGTGTGTGTGAGAGAGAGAGGGGAACAGGAGTGTATAGCCCGTCAGAAATCATAGCACGTCAGCTGTCTTAACCGCAGCAAATACACACGAGCATCATCACTGTGTCTGTCATGGCAGTATACTCTGTCTGTCACGCGACTCTGTTGCCCTTTCGGGCTTGAACTGATGGTAAAACTAACAACATTATTAACTGTCTTAATATTTACTTTGAAAGCTGAAGCTGCGATTATGGTAACGGGCATTACATGTCCGATGCGTGCTTGTGGTGTTCGGCCAATCACAATGCACTGGGTCAGCTGGCCAATCAGAGCAGACTGCGCTTGTCAAAGGAGGGGGCTTTCTCAAAACGACGTGTTTGAGAGAGGCGGGGCATAGAGCACCTACAATAATGTACAGTATTTGAAAAATAATGTGTTTTTTGAACATTAAAGCATGTCAACATATTCAGTTACACCATATACACAAAATAATGACCTTTAAAAAAGCATTATATGACCCCTTTAAGAGAAAATCATGTTTATTGATCCATACTTGAGACTGAAGGAATTCTTCCGTGTTCATCCTCTTGAAGCTTTATCTGTGGAATTTAGCTTAAAGAGGTCATCGGATGAAATGTTTGCATTTAGTTAGGTTTCTGGCATATCTGCCAGCTCAGAAAAGCTGAAAAGAAAACAAGCAGATGGTTTGTTTTATGGGCTGTCTGTGCCTGAAACTGTGTCATCCAGCGAGATGTTTCAATCTGCAGCCATTAGGCTTGTTGGAGATGCATCGCATCGCATCGCAAATTTGATTCTATTCCTAAATTACAATGATTCATCTGTTTCATTCCTCAACCTTTGACGTGTGCGATCACAACATTATGATCACTCTTGGTTTGCCCGTTCATCGTACGATCACACCAGTGTGATTTGAAAATCTGCATTCGCGCTGCCGTTGATCTAATGAGAGCCACTGTCATGTATATGAATGAAACAGCTTCACAGTCTTTTCAACCACACAGATCATTATTTCTATTACAAACATTTAAATAATCACAGAAGTACTGGGATAAAAGTTTATAGTTCAGATATAAACTCTGATATGTACAGTAGAGATCAAAATAGAGTAAATCTTCCTTTTGAAAGTAATTTGACATTCCAAATAATGTTAAAGATGTATCGATTACGTTGTTACGCCAGTAGGTGGCGAAAAGGGGCTGTTAAAAATGTATTTGTCTTTGATCATTCATTCAAAAACACTGATTCATCCAGTAATGAACCAATCTAAATCTTGAGTGAGTCATTAAATCATTCACTCATAAATCAGGCCTACATGGGATTTTGTTTATTTATCTAATGTTTTTTTTTTCTTCAGAATCGTGAGAGAACCACAACTTCCATTAAAAAAAAACAACAACTCAATTTATCCAGAATCATTCAGCTCTATTTTGCAAACAGCTCTTAAGAGAATCCAGTTATGTAGCCTGTTGCTTTATGTACATGGTATTCAGCTGCAACTAAATGTTTTGCAAAAAAAAAAAAAAAGAAACGGAATAAATATGCTTGATATCATTTTTTTGTCACATCGGAATCGAAACTGATCAAATTCAAACGATACCCAACCCTAGTAAGAATGTGAGGGCCCAAGATATGGCTTTGGATGTGACTAGCTCAGGGAGTCCAGTACATTCTTCAGTCCCACAGAATAACATAGGTTTCACAGACAATTGGATGAGTTTTTGGGGCAGACCTGACCTGTTGAAAAGAGATGGTCTTCATCCCTCTGTCACAGAAATCATTTCATTCTCAGCACATAGAGACTCTTTCACCTAGATATCATATTGTCTGTTCCCCGAACTAGAAAATACAAAGAAAACGTCCATCTCTATTAGAGATAAAATTGTAACCATGCAGCCGTTATTGTGTAATTTTATTGAAGTATTATGTGAAAATGAAAGTAATCAATATATAAATTAATATGCTGAATTATGTCAACCCTGGATGTCATAATGGGGAATAATGAACGTATAATAGTCTTTTCATTAGACAGTGAACCTTTCATTAGACAGTAAACCAATGAACTTGAAATAATCTAATATTATCAGGAACAAGTAGATAAATTTGACACACATCTCCTCGTATGACGCAGGAACAAGTAGATAAATTTGACACACATAAGAAAAGCGATGGTACGCCTGTCCAGCATAGTAATCAGATAATTGATTTAATATCAGCCATGATGCAACCCAAACAATTGGCCATCATCAAATGTCAAGCACATAAAAAAGGCAATGATTTTGTAATTAAGGGCAATAATGCGGCAGATCAATATGCTAAGCAAGCTTCTGGCTGTACAACAGCAATAATGGCTCCTTTTGTTTTAATTCAACCTCAACATCAGTTGGCTGATGTTGCACGAATGTAACAACAAGCTACTCCATATGAACTCAGTGTGTGGCAGCACAGAGGGGCAACTCGAGATGTAAATGGAGTTTGGCGTTCTCATGAGGGACACATGATAGCTCCCACACCCAAATTAGTTCAGACAATGGTTCAGCTTTTATTCAAAGAACAGTAAAGACAGTAATTCAACAATTAAGAATAAAGCAAAGGCTTGGCTGCATTTACCATCCTCAGTCACAGGGGGCGGTAGAACGTGTTAATGGGACTCTTAAGGCAAAATTGAATAAGATCTGTGCTGATACTAGGTTGAATTGGGTAGATGCTTTGCCTCTTGCATTAATGAGCTACCGTATGCAAACCAACAGAATAACAAACTTGACACCACATGAAATGTTGACAGGCAGACCAATGCCAGTCCCATATTTGAGGGGCCCTTATGAAGGACCGCCTCTTGAACAATTGCATATGGAATTGAGAGCATACATGCGACAGTTAACAGCTATACATGAAGCCATTAATGCTCAGGAGCAAAGCAGAGGCCCACGAGAGGAAGAAGAAACACCATGCGCAATACAACCCGGAGATCAGGTATATTTGAGGGTATTTAGACGGAGATGGAATGAGCCACGAAGAGAAGGCCCATATACCGTTGTAAGAGCAACCCCAACATCAGTGCAGGTAGAGGGAAGCACAACGTGGTATCATTTAAATCATTGTACCAGAGTGCCCAGACTAAGACCCAGAAGGCGAGAGAAACAACAAGGTATTGACGAAGAAGGAGATGTACAAATAGAGCCTACTGAACCTGAAAGGGAACAGAGTCCTGAAGTCCATGATGTTGAGGAAGGGGAAGGGGGGGAGGTAGATGCACCTCATTTTAGGGAAGCAGAACACGCTGAAGTAGGAGAACTGCCTGAAGATGAAACGCTACCAGGCTACCAGCAGCAGGAAGGTCTGGGAGAGACTGATCCTGATGATGGTGCTGACATATCTACTGCAGCAGTTGCCCAAGACTTGGGGCAACGTGCAGAGCCCATCGAACCAAGACCCTCCACTAGTGCCCAAACCAGATATCAACCTGATGAATTCCTCACACTCGATCCAGCCACCATCGCTGAACTATTCCCTTGATAAGACTGACCAAACACCAGGTATATATGAAAACAAACATGTTAGAAAGAGGTCAACAATCTGGAAATATAATAATGAGAATGATACCCTGATGTATGACATGGAATCATACATACAGGAAGAAGGGCTATTAGATGCTGCTCATCATAATGATTGGTTTAAATGGGCAGAATATACCGCAAAGGGAGCAGGAATGTCTAGATGTGTACTTTGTTCCCCATCTCCCCTTAAGAAACTTGAAGTGGTGCCAAATCAATGTGATTATTTACATTGTGGTAGATTTTACTCCCGATACTGTGAAAATATCACGAGAAGAATGTATTCTTATTGCCCAGCAGAATGTCTGACTATGTTAGGGAACAAAGATTTCCATAAATTCTACAAACAACCAGGGTGGGGGGATGAATGTCGACGAATGGATATTAGAATTGACATTAGGAAAAGAGAAACTCCTGTAGCTTATGTAATTGATCGAACACTCGA
>NW_015507087.1:180218-181350 GCF_001515645.1 Sinocyclocheilus grahami
GCAGGGATATTGGTCGCCTTATTTACAAGCTATGGTGGATGGGTATCTGTCAGAGTGTGAAGTGTGTGCCCAGAATAACGTTAGAAAAGGAACATCTGCTCCCATTGGCCACATACCAGTCCCAGAAGGTCCATTCAAACATTTAGTAATGGATTACGCTGACATGATAAGAACTGTCAGAGGAAAAAGATACTTGTTGGTAATAATTGATAGATTCAGTAGATGGGTCGAAGCAGTTCCATCAGCAGATCAGGGAGCCCAAACAGTGATTAAATTCTTAACAAGGGAAGTGATTCCCAGATTTGGAATACCATCCCAAATTAGTTCAGACAATGGTTCAGCTTTTATTCAAAGAACAGTAAAGACAGTAATTCAACAATTAAGAATAAAGCAAAGGCTTGGCTGCATTTACCATCCTCAGTCACAGGGGGCGGTAGAACGTGTTAATGGGACTCTTAAGGCAAAATTGAATAAGATCTGTGCTGATACTAGGTTGAATTGGGTAGATGCTTTGCCTCTTGCATTAATGAGCTACCGTATGCAAACCAACAGAAACTTGACACCACATAAAATGTTGACAGGCAGACCAATGCCAGTCCCATATTTGAGGGGCCCTTATGAAGGACCGCCTCTTGAACAATTGCATATGGAATTGAGAGCATACATGCGACAGTTAACAGCTATACATGAAGCCATTAATGCTCAGGAGCAAAGCAGAGGCCCACGAGAGGAAGAAGAAACACCATGCGCAATACAACCCGGAGATCAGGTATATTTGAGGGTATTTAGACGGAGATGGAATGAGCCACGAAGAGAAGGCCCATATACCGTTGTAAGAGCAACCCCAACATCAGTGCAGGTAGAGGGAAGCACAACGTGGTATCATTTAAATCATTGTACCAGAGTGCCCAGACTAAGACCCAGAAGGCGAGAGGAACAACAAGGAATTGATGAAGAAGGAGATGAACAAATAGAGCCTCCTGAACCTGAAAGGGAACAGAGCCCTGAAGTCCATGATGTTGAGGAAGGGGAAGGTAGTAACATTGATGCACCTCATTTTAGGGAAGCAGAACACCGAGGAAGGGGGAGGTAGTAACATTGATGCACCTCATTTTAGGGAAGCAGAACACGC
>NW_015507088.1:0-405 GCF_001515645.1 Sinocyclocheilus grahami
ATAAACAGTGATTGATAATGGATAGTGTATTTCTGGTAACGTTATCAAGGTCGCGCTATTTAGGCTCGCGCTGCTGTCCGTCTCTTTGTAAGAAACTTTTATGGAGAAATCAAATCAAATGAGTGTATGAATTGAGCAAAAGAGCTGAACGGGACACATAAAGAAACTCACAGAAGAAGGTAAAAATTCTAATTAAGTTTTTTTTTTTAACATGATATAGTTTAGCAACAAGGGAGCTAATTGCAGAATATTCTCACCATTGCAAATGTTACATTGATTTTAGTTAAATAAACAAGTAGTTAAGTAGTCACGTAATTAAGTTAGGCCTACTTACATTTTAGACACAATATTGACTGTTCAGTTCTGTTTCACCAACTAAAATAGTTCCAAACAAAGATCACAGCA
>NW_015507088.1:1602-2295 GCF_001515645.1 Sinocyclocheilus grahami
GAGCAGCGGCGCTGTTCAGACGCTTCAGGACGCGCAGACGGGGAAAGCGAGCCGGCGCGCTTGTGAAACTCAGGCACCGCGGATTCAGTACGCCGTTGCCTAGCATCCATCTGGCAAACCTCCTCTCTCTACCCAACAAAACGGACGAACTCCTTCTGCCCTCCCAGACAAATAAGGATTTTTCAAACTCTGCTGCTCTGTGTTTCACGGAAACCTGGCTGAAAGACACCATTTCGGACAACGCGTTGAGTCTCCCGGGCTTTCAGCTGTTCAGAGCGGATCGTGACACAGAATCAGGAGGAAATCACGCAGCGGCGGGACATGCTTTTACATCAATGAGAGGTGGTGTACAGATGTAACTGTGTTAAAGAAGATGTACTGTTCAGATCTAGAAGTGCTCTTCATTAACTGCAAGCCGTTCTATTCGCCTCAGGAGTTTTGCTCATTCATTCTCGTCAGTGTTTACATTCCTCCGCAAGCGCACGTGAGCTCCGCTTTACAGAAACTCGCTGATCAGATCACAGAGACAGAACAACAACACCCGGACTCTGTTTTAATCATTCTCGGGGGCTTTAATAAAGCCAATCTCTCCCGTGAACTGCCAAAATACAGACAGCACATCACATGTCCCACCAGAGACAGTAATATATTGGATCACTGTTACACCACAATAAAGAATGCATATCACTCTGT
>NW_015507088.1:3545-9305 GCF_001515645.1 Sinocyclocheilus grahami
TACACTTATTTATCTAACACACATACTCAGTCTACTTTTCAATTTGCACATAATATACCTGTACATACAATTGTCAATTTGTATATTTTTATTCCTTATTTTCTATTTTTTATTATCTGTGTTTTTTGTTCTGTCACTGTCATTCTGTTGCACTGTGGAAGCTTCTGTCACGAAAACAAATTCCTTGTATGTGTAAACATACCTGGCAATAAAGCTCATTCTGATTCTGATTCGGAACATTTATTTCTCTACCATAAGCCATCTCCAAAGGCGTTTCTGAGAATTTAGCAGTACATCCAACTGGCCTCACAACCGCAGACCACGTGTAACCACACCAGCCCAGGACCGCCACATCCAGCATTTTCACCGATGGTCCAGGCGAGGGGTAAACAGTATCCGAACTGGGCGAGACGAGAGGGGTAATCCAAGACAGGCGATATACTTCAGGGCAGGCACAGATCAGACAAAATGTGATACACAGTAATCTTGATCCTAGCCTAAGGCAATAAACAGGATTTTACTAGACTTTGACTCAGAAAACTCGGAATGGCTCTGTAATGTAGCTATCACTTGGAGAGCAATAAACGCTAGACAATACTCGGCGTTGAATGGTGGTGTGGGACTGATCTATACAGTGTGTGTTATTGGTAACAGCTGTGTGTGATTGGTTTCAGATGAGCTTGTGATTAGTGCAATGGAGCATGGGAAATGTAGTCCAGGGTGACGTGTAACAGTCTGTATGGTGTGAAAGTCAATATAATGAAAGGGCGACCTCTGGTAACAATCGGACGGAAGGCGACGGACTGGATTCGTGACAATGTCCTTGACCTTTGAGCCCTCAGATGGTATTGCATAAGAAACCATCATGTTGCGGTGTTAAATATAGCCACATGGGCTCAGGAGTACTTCTGAAAACTGCTGTCAATTACCACAGTCTGCTGCTGCATCAAGAAATGCAACTTGAATATCTGTTACTCTAGCAGAAAACTATACATCAATTCTATGCAGCGATGCTGCCGGGCTCATCTTGGATAGCAAAAAAGATGGTGGAAAGGTGTGCTGTGCTCAGATGAGTCCACATTTAAACTTGTTTCTGGGAAAAATGGATTTCGAGTTCTCAGTCCCAAAGACCAAAGGGAGCATCCAGACTTTCATCAGCGACAGAAGCAAAAGCAAACGTCTGTCATGGTATATGAGTGCATCAGAGCAACCAGCATGGGTGACTGGCTTATGTGCGAAGGTACTATTGACATGGAGGCATATATTGGAGTTTTACAGAGACATATACGGCCATCAAGATGATGTCTTTCATGGGACGTCCATGGTTATTAGATCAAGACAATGCCAGCTCTCATTCTGCATGTGCTACACCAGCATGGTTTCATAGACAAAGTGAATGTGTTAGACTGGCCTGCCTGCAGTCCAGATCTGTCTCCTATTGAAAATGTATGACCCATCATGAAAAGGAGAATCAGACAACAACAATCACAGAATGCTGAGCTTCTGAAGTCTTGTATCAAGCCAGATTGGACAAAACTTTTGCTTGCAGAACTTTAACAATTAGTATCCCTAATTCCCAAACAATTAAAAATTGTAATTAAAGAGACAGCTGATGTGACACAGTGTTAAACATGCCTCTGTCCCAACTTTTTTGGAGTGTGTTGCAGCCATCAAAATCAAAATTTGTTCATATTTACAAAATACATTTACGTTGGTCAGTGAAAACTTTGTAAATCTTTTCTTTGTACTTTTGTCAATTAAATAAAAGTTAAAGAGAATGAACAAATCACATATTTTTGATTTTATTGTATTTTCCAAATGTCCCAACTTCTCTGGAATTGGGGTTGTACTAAAACATACTAAAATACAAAACTTGCATAACTGTACTAAAATTGTTTACTTCCCCCAATTATGAGGATTATGTGCTCCCTTTTGTCACTAATGAAACTGATGAATGTTTTAGACTTACCGAAACTCCACCAAATGTTGGGGTAGTGACAATTTTAGATCATTTTGACCTTAGCTCAAAGATGCTAATCAGCACATGGTTAGCTAGCACAGTTCTGAACAGTGGTACACATATAAAAACTAAATGTTATGGAATAACTCCCAAAAAAGTGTGCTTAATTGCAGAAAAAAGGTGTTCGGTAGTGACGTTCCTTAAAGTTACACCGATTTTTCAGACTTTTGAACACATTTACCTCAAAATGAGAGGACCTATCTAATCGCACCTTGTAGTGATAAGAGAGGGGGACACAGGAATATTTCCTGATCATAAATATATGGGTTTAATTAAAATCAGACTTTTAGAAATTCAGACTATCAGCCGATAGACTAAAACATACACTGTTTCGGTAGTGACATGAAAAATGCATGACACGTTTTTTTTTTACATAAAGTTTCATAATTTTCAAAGTTTTAAAAAGTTTCACTTTTCAAAAGAATAAAAAAAGATTCTTTTAAAAACAACAATGGAAAAAATACAAACATTACTTCAATATAATTTTCATAAGTTGAAATTTAGGGGTTAGGATTTCGGGACAGCCATCTCCCAATTGAAAGTACCCAATAAATGATTATTTTAAATAAATTAAGCTTAGTAATATTTTAAATATTATTGTGGGTTTCAATAGATAATAGAAGGATCTTAATAAACATCTAAGATTTGAATACTTAAATGCTTTTTAAATGTGTTTTTTGGTTGTGGGACAGCCGTTTGTACAAATTCTGTAGAATGGCCCATATACTTTGTTATTTGCACTTCTGGTTAGATGCTAACTGCATTTCATTGGCTCTGTACTTGTACTCTGCACAATGACAATACAGTTAAATCTAATCTTATCTAATCATGTGTTGTTCACCTGAGGTTGTTACCCATTTTGGGATCTGCTAAGAGCCACGTGAATTTTCAATATGTCACAATACGTAAAGCCATAGAATTCAAATCTAGCTGTCATATACAAGTGTTTTTTCTCTTTCCTGCATTACAGTCTTTCTGGTTGTAATCTCAATGATGGATCCTGTAAAGTCATCGCTTCAGCTCTTCAATCCCCAAAGTCTCTTCTGAGAGAGCTGGATGTGAGTAACAATGATCTGCAGGATTCAGGAGTGAAGCTGATCTCTGATGCGCTCAAGAACCCAAACTGTCAACTAGAGATACTGAGGTTTGTGAGTGTAAAACTGTAGAGTACTACAGACGTTGACCAGTTTTATCAGTTACTTAAAATCCTCAACAAGATCATGATGCTAGTGTTAGTCTCTCTTTTTTTTAGGTTATCAGGCTGTATGGTGACAGATGAGGGATGTTGTTATTTGGCTTCAGCTATGAGTTCAAACCCGTCACACCTTAGAGAGCTGGACCTGAGCTACAATCACCAAGAACACTCGGCATTTCAGCTGCGCTCTTATCAAAATGATCCAGACTATGCACTGAAGATACTCAAGTATGAACACACAGCACTAATACTGACATACTGTCCTGTGTGTGTGTGTACATGTACATCTATCTATGTGAGAACTGGTTTGAGTTGTTGTTTTACTAAGAGTGTAAAGTTAAGATATTTTAGCCAGTCCTCACTTTCTGACCGTGCATTATTAGTTTTGAAGTGTCATATAACTGACTTTGGAATGTCGCGACTGGCCAATCAGAATCAAGTATTCCAGCGCGCTGTGTAAAACAAAGTTGGGGTTGGTTTGTTATAATCGGTGACATTTCTGTTAGTATAGTGATGTCTGTCATGCACAATATTTAATTTCAGCTGATGTATTATTTAAATATGATTATGCAAGCAAAACAATTCAAAAAGAAAACACACTAATATTAAAACACATAATAGTTTAGAGTCAAATTCAAATTATTTAAATTTCTTTTGTACTTGGTTCTACTAATAGAATATTTCCACATACTTCACCTTTAAGAAAAAAAAATTGGATGTCAAAAAGTTATCATGTCAAACTACATATGAACTGTCAGAATAAGATTAGAAGTTCAGCTGTTTCTGTAAGCAATTAAATTAAACATTTACTGTCTATTGTGTGTCTTTCTAGTATTGACCATGGAGGACATTACAGGATCACACCAGGACTACGAAAATGTAGGTCAAGTCCATTAAATTACTAATTTTATCCCTCTGGGATCTGAGGGTTTTGGGGGCCCTGGAGAAGTTTTGACATGCCCTGAAATAGATTTTGTTCAGTTCCTTAAAAACATTAAAGGGTTAGTTCTCCCAAAAAATGAAAATTAGCCCATGATTCACTCACCCTCAAGCCATCCTAGGTGTATATGACTTTCTTCTTTCAGATGAGCATGCTGCGCTGCTACATTGTTCATTCAATATATTGCGGAAAACAAGAGCATTAATGTGGAGATGTTGTTTACGTCAAAACTGAAACCAAGCCGTTCACACAGAACGCATATTTATCACATTTTCTAGAGGGACATCTATCAGCGTTGCACTCGCGTCTCGCACAAGAGAGCGGCATGTTTAGAAAGCCATGTAAAATTAATGCAAGTTCAACTTTTAAAAAACATGTCTAAAGACGTTATGGCAGTTTTTCCACATCCCACTGCATCTCATGTTTTTAAATTAAGAAAGTAGCCTACTTTTTGTGATTGGTTTTCGGTCCTTTGTATTAAACTACACATACATGCATGGTGCTGTTTTTTTTTCTAATTGTTTAAGCAACTTTATTAATTATATATGGTTTATAAACATTATGCACTTTTTTCAAAGATAGTCGTGTTATTTTATTACGCTTTGAAGAAATGTTGTTTACAGCGAAACTGAAACCAAGCCGTTCACACAGAACGCATATTTATCACATTTTCTAGAGGGACATCTATCAGCGTTGCACTCGCGTCTCGCACAAGAGAGCGGCATGTTTAGAAAGCCATGTAAAATTAATGCAAGTTCAACTTTTAAAAAACATGTCTAAAGACGTTATGGCAGTTTTTCCCCATCCCACTGCATCTCATGTTTTTAAATTAAGAAAGTAGCCTACTTTTTGTGACTGGTTTTCGGTCCTTTGTATTAAACTACACATACATGCATGGTGCTGTTTTTTTTTCTAATTGTTTAAGCAACTTTATTAATTATATATGGTTTATAAACATTATGCACTTTTTTCAAAGATAGTCGTGTTATTTTATTACGCTTTGAAGAAATGTGCATAATATTTTGCTCGATGCGCCCTCTTGTGGCCTCGAGAGAGAAGCCAAAAGCTTTTTTCTCCCTAACTGAAATTATGCCTTTTAAATTCGAATATAATGCGAATTTTGGTAATATTTAAGTAGAAAATTTGAGTTTAGTTTTTCAGTCATTTTGACAGCCCTAATAGGCGAAAGCCATTCCAGCTGATGATGCAGGACGTGTGCGTCGCACACGCGGCTGTGATTAGTGACGAACGTGGAAGCACAACGGAGAGAGAACAAAACACCGGTCACAAATTAGAAGCACAAAAGGAGAATTTGTGAGGATTTTGATATAAACCAAGAGGAGACTGGTTTTACTTTGCTAAAGTATGGAAACTTAGCTTCCTTTGCTCCTGTAAACAAAGGTTGGTTTTCACGAGACTCACACCTGCATGCGCTGCGCCTACGTCATCCGCTGGAAAGGCAGTCTCTTGTGAATACATGTACACCAATTAGCAGAAGTTACACAAAACAATTTATACCGTTTTAAATAATAATAACTTTCTTACAAAAACGCATTGATTTGCTACAGGACGCCTTTATTCACCCCCCCCCCCCCCCCCCCCCCC
>NW_015507088.1:9341-23656 GCF_001515645.1 Sinocyclocheilus grahami
CAGGAGCCATGTGATCAGTGTTTTAATATGGATGGATGCGCTTTATTTGACTACTTTTGAACTGTTGAACAAAAACACCTGCCCACTGCCATTATAAAGCTTGGAAGAGCCAGGACAGTTTTTTAAATAGCTCCGATTGGATTTGCCAGAAAGGAGAAAGTCATATACACCTAGGATGCTTTGAGGGTGAGTAAAACATGGACTAATTTTCATTTTTGGGTGAACTAACCCTTTAATGTCTAAAGTCTGATTACACTGTAATCAGCACAAACTGGGCTACAATCATATGTGAGCAGCATGATTGTACATGTTTGTGTTTTTGAGAAAACAACATGGTTAGTGAAAAACTAAAATTTTGAAGTCACTGAAATAAGGCCATAAAACACATACAGATCGTTTGTTCACAAGACTTTTGAGAACTGGATGTGGTACAGCTTTTGCTACAAAATTATGTGAAAATGATCCTGCTCACTCATCCACAGAAAACGATATATTGATTTAACTTTTATAAGACATGTTTTGTGATAGAATGCCCTTATGCGAGGGAGTGACAATGGCCATGAATATTTAGTGATTCACACCTGACAGACAAAGGGCCTCCAATAATGAGCCATCAATATGAATGTGACTGAGGCAGGTAAGAAAGAGTGTGAGTGTACTTTATTTACAAGACGGTATAATCAAGAAATACACAGAGAAAGTCAAGGACACATGATTGAACATACTGATCTAAACACTGAGACTTGAACAGTAGTACAAGTCATAGTACACAGAACATAGTTACAGTGTAAACACTCTTTTATATCTTGTGGTTTATACAAGAATGAATGAAAAACAACCTTAAATAAATCCGTCTTAATCAACTTTTTATGTAGAAGTAGCTGGGATGAACTTGAATCTTCCCGTTTATACATGGAGGTGATGTGGACTTTATTTAAAAGTAGACATTTCAAGCTTTCTATAAATATACTTCTCATGTCTGTGAGGCAAGTATTCACAGAGATTCAGGTTGTTTTATTTAATGTCTGTGAAGAGAGGTGACAGAGACCAAAACGGCACCCTGTTTATTTTCTTTATTTTACAAAAGTACATTGTTTTGTTGTTATTATGACTATAAATCATATAGTCATAATAAAATTTATTATGACTATACACAAATAAAAGTAGATCCTTTGCAGTTTCAAACCATACCTTATTCTTCTTTTCACGGTCATCAAGAAAATACGAGACAGACCGCACCGGTGCGGGCCTTGACCCCAGAGGGTTAAAGTAAAGTTATAGGCCAATTCTGTAAAGGTTTATCAGACTTCCAAAAGGACATATGAAGTTGTGAAATCCAAGTCGGTAGTAACCCAATGAGTCCTTTTTACAGTTGGTGTTATAGTATCAACTGCAAGCAAACTAACTTAAATCACTGCATTTACTATTCTAAATGTTCTCTCCCTTTAATCCATGTTCTTGCGTTCAGGGTTCTGTGATCTCACACTGGATCCAAAGACCGCAAACGGTCTTCTCATTCTATCTGAGAAGAACAGGAAGATCACATGTGTGGAAGAACAGCAGTCCTACCTGGATCATCCAGACAGATTTGATGACTGTGAACAGGTTTTGTGTAGAGAGAGTCTGACTGGACACTGTTACTGGGAGGTCGACTGGAGCGGATATGCTTACATATCTGTGTCATATAAAGGAATCAGCAGGAAAGGAGGAGATGACTGTAGATTTGGATGGAATGAAAAGTCCTGGAGTCTCTTCTGTAGTGTTGATAGGTTCAGTGCCTGGCACAATAACAGAAATATGAACATGCCTGTTCCTTCACCCCCCTCCTCAAAAATAGGAGTATATCTGGACTGGATGGCCGGCACTCTGTCCTTCTACAGCGTCTCTAACACACACACACTCACACACTTACACACATTCAACACAACATTCAAAGAGCCTCTTTATGCCGGATTTAATGTGTATTCCTCATCGTCCAAGTTGTCTTTGTGTAGGGTTGACCAATGTTAGATTATATTACGCTCTCTGCCAGATATTTCTGCGAGTTTGCCTGTCTGCGTTTCCTCCTTCCTCCTCCCTTCTCTTTCCATCTCCCTGTCTCTTATTTTATATGCATGCGCAGATGTTTAGGGGTCTTTGTGGTGTTCAAGATAAGTAGGGAGTTGAGGTACTGGAAAGGGGGTTCTGGCCTGAACCGGCCTGTTTGGATCTAGAGGTGTAGCTAGAAGAAAATCCCTTTGTTTGCCAAATGTATTCCTTATATGTACTTGTTTCCCCCCTTACATTTATTTATGATGTAGTGTATAATTCTTATTGAATAAAAGCACGGTACCACCCCTTGAAATCTATATATATAATCTACTGATGTAATAATCAGTAGATTATAAATATAATAAGCCGATCAGGCTTCTAGCTAGTTAAAAAAAATTTTTTTTTTACTTGCCCGACCGCACAAATAACCTAAAATTAAAACATAAATGACAAAAAAAATAGCCAGCGAAGCATCGAACCGCAAGGAGGATTCTTCTATACTTTAGCCTACATTCAATGTAAACAGCGATTGATAATGGATAGTGTATTTCTGGTATCTAGGTCGCGCTGTTGAGGCTCACTCTGTTTGTCTCTTTGTGAGAGACTTCAGAGCAAATGAGCGTAACAGCACACATAAAGAAACTCAGAAGAAACACACTGAGGTAAAAATTTAAAATGTTTAGTTTATTCATAACATGATATAGTTAAAGGGTTTGTTCACCCCAAAATTCTGTCATTAATTACCCTAATTTCGTTCCAAACCGGTAAGACCCTCGTTCATCTTCGGAACACAAATTAAGATATTTTTGATGAAATCTGAGAGCTATCTGACCCTCCCATAGACAGCAACACAACTGAAATGTTCCCAGGTGCTCAAGGGCACCTCAGTCGTGGTATTGAAGGTGGGAGAGAGCGCTGTACATTCACTCCCCCCCCCTACAATCCCTGCCGGCACGAGACTCAAACTCGCAACTTTTGGGTTATGAGTCCGACTCTCTAACCATTAGGCCACGACTTCCCCCAGTCCATGTGACATCAGTGGCTCAACTTCAGTTTTGCGATGCTACGAGAATCCTTTTTTTTTTGTGCAAAGAAAACAAAAAGAACAATTTACTCAACCATTCTTGTCTAAGCATTGTTTATGCTTAGGGGAAAGCGTGCGTATGCATTGTAATACTCTCTAAAATGGCATTGCAAAACTGAAGTTGAGCCACTGATGTCACATGGACTGTTTTACCGATGTATTTACTACGTTTCTGGACCTGGGAACATTTCAGATGCGTTGCTGTCTATGGAGGATCAGATAGCTCTCCGATTTCATCAAAAATATCTTATTTTGTGTTCCGAAGATGAACGAGGGTCTTACCGGTTTGGAACGACATGGGAGAGAGCAATTAATGACAGAATTTTCATTTTGGGGTGAACTATCCCTTTAAGTAACACCATGACAAGTGAGCTATTTTGCTGAATATTCTTGCGATGCAAAAAAACATTCTAAACACCTACAGAGTGCACACGTGCATTACGTGAAGTCTAGTGCGCTCTTTCACTGCATGATTCAGTCTTTTGTGTTCCGAAGATGAACGAGGGTCTTACCGGTTTGGAACGACATGGGAGAGAGCAATTAATGACCGAATTTTCATTTTGGGGTGAACTATCCCTTTAAGTAACACCATGACAAGTGAGCTATTTTGCTGAATATTCTTGCGATGCAAAAAAACATTCTAAACACCTACACGTGAAGTCTAGTGCGCTCTTTCACTGCATGATTCAGTCTATTAAAATACATACAGAGTGATCACAAATTCACGACATGGGGGCAGAAAATGTATATATTTATACCACTTCATATCGTTAATTAATTTCACATGAAGAGTCCGTTTTTTTTCTACAAAACTTACCACGATTACAAATGTGATATTGATTTTTTTACAACAGGTCAATAAACTAGAAGTTTTATTAAGAGACTAACGTTTTAGACACCTTATTGCCTGTGTTTGCACTATTTCGCCAACAAAAATAATTCCAAACAAAGCCACAGCACTGTTTTGCGTTCCTGAATGAATCAACCGTTTAAATGATTCGGTTCAATCGCAATGACTCACTTATTAACAGTGACTTGCTGCCACCTACTGGTGCTTTTAATTTCACATTTAAAGTACCTTTTTATTATTTAAATAATTGTAAATATCAGTATTCAACGTTTTATGTTTAATATATCAAAACTTATTTATGCATTTGTAAAAATAGGCCTTTGTAAAGGTAAATAAAAATATGCAGATTTAAGTATATAAAAGCTGATAGAACACTGATGAAAATATTGCTTCAGAATAAATTGTTTGCACCACCAATAATCTTGGTGCTTTTGTAGGGATATTTTGCATGGAATATTGTCTTCTGATATGAAAAGTTAACTGTATAACTTAAATATAATTTATTACAGTGAGGATATTTTGTTTTCTTTTTACGTTAAACACACACGTTATATTACATACATATATGTAATATTTAATATTTCCATTACAGGTTTAGGTCTTAAATTTCATATAAGGTGGTATTAAAGAGGTCTTAAAAAGTCTTAAATTTAACTTGTTCATGTCTGTAGAAACCCTGGATAATGAAGTATTCTTACTGTCCGCTAAGAAATTGATCGCATTTTCGTGCCATGAATTTGGGTTTTCCTCGTATTGTTAGACATATGGCAAGAACCGTATCGGATTGCGAACGACTGTTTTCCTCACAATTTATATGTGGGAAGAAGAATAGATGTTTTGTAAAAAAAGACCTTTTTCTTTACCCATTCTTAAAAAAGTGAATGGACGCTGTATGAAAAGCTATATTTGTTACCTATTTTCAGATTAAGATATTCTCAGTCCTTCCAAGATTGAATAATTTTCTAATTGAGATGAGAGAATTGGTATGGTGAAGTCCTTGCAAAACACATTGTCTATACCAGTTGATCTGGACAGGATGGATGAAACAGCAGAGTAGTATGTTTCAGCCAAGTGTTTAGTACAAATTCAACTAATGGCTATTTTCCATTATTTGTTCACTTGGATGTAGTGACATTTTGAAATGAATCTACTCTTGCTTTGTTCTGTCTCTGCTGTGTTAGAGCAAGTGCGCTGCTCTTTTTAAAAGCATTGTCAGTCACCAACAAAGCCAAAATTAGGAGACAATGCTGTTGATTAGACGGATGGCAATACATAGAACAGATACGTACAACTGTATTTAGATCACTTGTCTGAAAAGATTTTTCAGACATTTGAGTTATGTATTGGCTCCGAAAAGTTAAAGGCAATACTTTATATGGAATGTGGGAGCCATAAGAAAATTATATTGATAAATGAATAAATAATATAATGTTAAATAGATGTCTTCAAAAATATAGCTTGTATTACATCTTGTTATCTTTAGATTTATGAAGTTTGTATCTGTTATCCCTGGGGGACAGCTTGAAATGTGATACATTGCAGAGATCGAGACTTTAGTTTGTGTTGACTAAAATAACTTGTGCATTGTGATGAATGAGAACAAGATTGAGTGATTACTTTAAACGGCCGTTTTCAGCTAATAATAAAATGAAAAAAATAAGAAAATGAATTTCTTCTTGACTTTGGTTGTCACATTCGATAGACTATTTACAAGATTTCAGTCTGAAGTTATAATACATTGTGCTGATGTATTCATAAGGCTTACAGAGGATGATATGCTCAGATCAGGCAGAATAGGTTCACGACAGAAAAACGAGACTTGTAGTTCCTAAAAGTGCTCCCGCTGTTCCCTGGGGGAAGAAAGATATGTTTTCCGTCAATTGCCCCAAGGCAATGTGGAAATTGCCACCTTTCCTGGAATCCTTTAGGCACATCTCTCCACTCTGTTTCAATCACTGGAGTCTGGAAAGAGACAAAAAGAGCAGGAGAAGAATGATTTACATGAAATCGTTTGGCACATAAATCTGTGAATCAAAAAAATATAATTGTGACATGATTAATGTTGTCTTTGATTAGTTTCTGAAGTTTGTGCATAAAAACCTTATGAAGGGTTCATAAAGTCTGTACATTAGACGTCTATCATGTTCAAGATGGCGCCACAAACGGCCGCCTCTGTTCATAGCTTGTTGGTACCTTTACTATTTTTGTTTGTTTGTCCTGTTTTCGGTGTTGGGGAGTAACCAGTTACATGTAACAACATTACATAATTTAATTACAAAATGGTAACGATTACAAAGGGGGTTACTTCTGAATATTTTATGATATGTTGAATGAAATTAATTTGTTGCTTTTCCTGTTTTTTTATGTGGACGATGCGTTCTATCATTTAAATGCAGTTTAGTAAAGCGATGCTATTCTGATGCTTTTGATTGGTTCTCTTATTTGAATTTGTGTGTTTGCACACACTTGGCAAATAAAGCTCATTCTGATTCTGAAGTGATACTTTTCCTTAAGCACATGGTACAATACTTCACATGTCTCTTGAACAATGCTTGAAACAGTAGTTCGTCCCATTCTGTACTGAAAACTTAGTGAGGCAAATGATTCCCCTGGAGATTACAAAAATATATCATCAAGAAGTTCATTTTTATAATATTATGTACTTAAAAATCACAATATCCTACCTGTGGCCAAGAATCGAAGCGTCACAGAGAGCCTCTCTCTGGCAGTAATTGCTCTTCTCAGATGTGTTTATGTGGGGAGAGACCAAATCCAGCAGATGGTGAAATTACTGTAAATTCATGCGGAGAAGACCTCTAAACCCTCGGGTGTCATCACTCTGTAGAACAGAAAAATATTGTTTGAATGCTGTTATTGCTGTGTGAGTAAGTGAATGTACGTTATTTTAACAAATTTACCTCTAAAAATAGCAAACCGTTCACATGGGAACACTTTTGCTATAATGATAACTGCATCCCGAGTCAAAACTCCGATGCCCCACCAGATCCTCAGACTGGAAGACACTGCATGAGGAGAGAGACACTAAAACAGCACAAACATGTTCAACTGACTGATGATATCAGAGACTTTCATTTATTCCCTCGTGGGCAGGTACTACATATACAATGATCACTATGGAGACCCCCTCAAATTGTGCTTTGTCATATTAATTTACAACTTAATAATTCGCTGGTCTTATAGCAGTTCTTTGTAATCTGTTAAACTAACAACACACTGTTTTCTTTTAATAGGCACCAGTAAAAACCCTATGAAAGATGTTAAGTGTTTGCTTGATTTCTCAATCATATAAAACTCGGACTGGATTTAGCATAGAGAGGAGTTGCTGTGAAATATAGAGAGAGTTTAGACTCTGATATCAAGCTGATAAGCATAGAGGTACCAGGGGTCCTAAAAAAGGAGGAATAGAGGGGCACAAAGTGTTCAAGAACAAAATATGGGTGGTAAAACAATGAAACTGGTCACTCCATCTTGGTTCATAGATATTTCTTAAAGGGGTTGTGATTTTTGTGATTTCACTTTTTTAACGTTAGTTAATATGTAATGTTGCAGTTTGAGCATTAAAGGTGCTTTAAGGGAAACAGGTCAATTTAGCTCAAAGGGAATCATTTAAGATTTTAAAGGGAATTTGGACCGAATCACTGTTTTACGGCTGATCACTGAGACGGCCAGCGATTCATTGAACGAGCCGTATAACATCAACTCTGCAATGGATATTTATATCCAAAATATAGTGAAAACACTATTAATTAGCACGGTAACAAGATCGGCAGTTTAAGACATTAACTTGTAAGCACAAAACACGAGATACTTCTCTTTTCAATATAAATAAGGCTTTATTAGATAGATCTAAGGCATATAAACTAATCTAACCCATAAACACACGTTCTCACACATTCACACAAGTTGCAGGAAGAGAGAAAGTGAGGAAAGAATGAGTTTAAGAGAATGAAAATGTGAAATCCCAAGTTTACAGCAATATGTGCAATTGCATAGACCTGCACAACCATCAATCACTTAATTAACCCTCGCATTCAATTCCTCAACGAGGTTCAAATTAATATTAAATGCACCAGTTCAGCTAGTATCTGGAGGTGCTTCCGTTGACCTGTGTAAAGGGGTTCCCTTGTCGTCCTTGCAGAAAAGGGGGTTTCCCGAGGTTGCTGATTGGCTGGAAGTTCAGTAGTGATTGAAGTGACGTCTTGGGAAGCCAGTAGTTGGGCGTTGGCTCAAAGATTTGGCAGGATGTTGATACTATATGTGATCATTGTTGTCAGGCCCCTGTAAACTTAATACATATGTTTTGGTTCTGTCCATCCATAACTTCTTTTTGGCTATCAATTTTTAAATGTTTTTCCTCTGTGACAAAGAAACAGATCGAGCCTTGTCCTTTGGTTGCACTCTTTAGACTTCCTCCAAATGTCTCAGGTTTGCCCGGATGCTCTGCAAACGGTTTTGCTTTTTTGCTTCTTCTTTTTCCGTATTATTCTGCTATGCAAATAAAATCTTCCTCCATCTTTTGATGACTGGCTGTGAGATGTTATGAGCTTCATTCATTTGGAACAAATTAGGTACACAATAAAGGCCAATACAAGCATATTTTCTGAAACTTGGGACCCTTTTATTCGTTTTTTTTTTCTGATTATGTGAATTCTTCTTCTGTAGTCAGTCAATCTATTCATTAGGATGTCCTTTAACTGAAAATTGAGTGTTTATTATTGTCCTTTTGCATTATTGACACACTATTTTCCTATTTAATACGGTAATGCTGCTTTGACACGATCTGTATTTATAAAAGCGCTATATAAATAAAGGTGACGACTTATGATTGTAGCTTGATTTTGATCAAAAGTACAAGTATGCGCAATGTATGTACATAATCTATATGTGTAATGTTTTGATTTCTGATGTAAATCTGTATAATGTACATGGGCGATTATTTTTCTTCTTTCTAAACTGATTCAAAGTTTATTTTGTACATAATTCACATACACTCTATAATTACTTATTGAGGGGATTTTTTCGGTTCGTATAACTCAGGGTTGGGGGTAGTTTGAGGGGAAATGGTGTTTCTATTCTCCTGTATCTGTATCGTTTTATTATAATAAAAGTTCAATTCTCTCACGTTGCTACTGTGAGGGAGCGTGGAGCGAGGAGACGAAGAGTACATCAACACAGGAGATTTTAATAATGTCAAGGGAACCAGGAAAACACATGTAACCCTGTTTTTCTGATGTAAATCTGTATAATGTACATGGGCGATTATTTTTCTTCTTTCTAAACTGATTCAAAGTTTATTTTGTACATAATTCACATACACTCTATAATTACTTATTGAGGGGATTTTTTTTGGTTTGTATAACTCAGGGTTGGGGGTAGTTTGAGGGGAAATGGTGTTTCTATTCTCCTGTATCTGTATCGTTTTATTATAATAAAAGTTCAATTCTCTCACGTTGCTACTGTGAGGGAGCGTGGAGCGAGGAGACGAAGAGTACATCAACACAGGAGATTTTAATAATGTCAAGGGAACCAGGAAAACACATGTAACCCTGTTGAAATATGTTCTGTAGTATAACATATTCAAGTTTGAATAAATAATTTCATAGTTTACTAAATAGAGTTTAAGGTTAAAAAAGTTAAGATTCATTGACCAGCAAAGAAGTTATGATTTTGCTCAATGAGAGAAATGTCTATGGAGAAATGTTCATTTACTGTATACAGCATTTAAAATGTTAAATATTTGTTGGGTAATAATATATGTGAAAATGCTTAAAAGATGCCTGTGAGAATAGGAAGAAAGAGTTACACAAATGTTTGTGAATTTATTTTATTTCTGAAAGTTTTGTGTATGAGCCAATCACAGGAAAGGTCAAAGAAAAGGGGAAGTGGAGAATGCGAGGAGAAACGAGGGGAGTGAGTTTTTGCGGAAAGGAAAAGACGGTTACTGTTAATGTAAGGCACCAGAAAATGAAAGTGTTCAATACGGACTCTTATAAAAGACGTTAATGGTGATAGTTCTGTTTGTCTGAGTGATAAACTCATCACAGTTACGACAGATGTAAGTTTAAGTTAGCGCTGATTTAGTGACTAGCGTTTGCATGGACTTTGCTGACAAGCTAGCGGCTAGCGACCTTGATTAGTTAAGCCTGTGTGGGAATATGAGACCGACGATGATCAAAGACCTTCCCGGAGCCGGATAGTGTTATCGAGAGTGGACTTTGCTGAGATTGTCAACGATGTGAATCTTCTCTTCAACTGTTTTCTCTTCATCGCAAATCCTCCAGTCCTGTCTTCTGCGGCTGACGCCTTTGATCTGGTGCACGTGAGGTTACATTCACATTGAGTAAAGGTACCACTTGTTTGTTTGGCCTGCGTGGTGAAGCAGCCATTGGGTTTAAGGCTACTACGTACCCAAGCTACATTCAGGCCTGCATCATTTGAACATTTGACGGGTATTTCACGTTAAGCTAGGTTTTTGCCGGCTATTTTATTTTCTTGGGCCCTTATGTGTTAAATGTGAATTTAAATGCATTTGTGATGAGAAAAGTGAGTTTGACCAGACATATTCAATTTGTGACTTTTTTTTCTTTTAAGTAAATCTGGTATATTTTTTATAAAACCTTTGTGGTTACTGACTCTGTTGATATCTTAAGTTAATTAAGAAAAGAGAGAAACTTTTGGGTTAAACGTGAAAGTGTTTATAGGAGAAAAGTAATTAAAAGACCTTTAATTTCCTGTTACAGTGTAAATATTACTGCTTAAATAGTGATTTAAAGAGGGAAAAGTATTTCCTTTAATAAGCTAGTAATTACACCCACACAAGGCAAACACAGATAAATTATTAGAGAAACCTCACTTATTTGATTGGATATATATTTAAAGAATTCAGGATAGCCACCTCATTATAGTTTAGCACACTAGAGAGGCGCTACACACACATAGCTGAGAAGGAGGTAGACATATACAGACATTCACAATACTAGACGAGGAAACATGGAACCACAAATGGCTTAAATAATAAGGGAGCTAATGGGACACACCTGGGATCAATAAACTCAATGGGGAACATCTGGAAACACATTAAATAATCAGGACAGGAACAGGAAGACCAAATAAGGGCATAGAAATACAACATGGAGCACGTGGGGAACAAAACACACACAAAACACGGAACAGAGTCTGGCATCTGGGGTGGGCGCCCTGGAGGCTGGTGCAGGACTGGGACACGGGGAATACTTCCAGGGCAGATCAGGCAGTCCAGGGTGCCATGGCGGATTAGGCAGACTAGGAAGCCATGGCGTAGCAAGCAGTTCAAGAAGCCAGGGCGGAGCAAGCAGTTCAAGAGGCCATGGCGGAACAGGGAGCTCGGGGAGCCCTGGCGGAGCAGGCAGCTCAGAAGGCCATGGCAGATCAGACAGTTTAGGAGGCCACGGCGGAGCAGGCCACTCAGAAAGCCATGGCTTCGTCACTCGGCCTGACCACTACGGACGGACCCATACTACCCCCCCCCCAAAAAAAATCCTTGGGGAGAATATCGTCTTTAGAGGCCTTCCGTAAGCCTAACTCGGGAACAATGGCCCTCCCTGGGCTCGACATGGGATCTGGAGCCCTTTCTGTGCTACACTCGGGGACTGGAGCCTTATCTGGGCTAGACTCGGGGACTGGAGCCCTCTCTGGGCTAAACTCAGGGCCTGGAGCCCACACTGGAGCGAGCTCTGGGGCTGGAGCCGACATTGGAGCAAGCTCTGGGGCTGGAGCCAACCACCTTCTCCGCCTTAGATTCCCCTTTAGGTTCGGGGTGAAAGGTGTGGTCGGCGGGCTTGACTGAGCCGCGGCCGGCGGGCTTGACTGAGGAACAGCTGGCGGGCTTGGGAATGCCGCGGCTGGCGGGCTTGACTTTGCAGCGGCCGGCTGGGCTTAAGAATGCTGTGGCCGGCAGGCTTAACTTTGGAGCAGCTGGTGGGCTTGACTGTGGAACGGCCGGTGGAGGGGTTCCGGATTGGGATCGGAGGCTGTCCAGACAACGGATGACCACCTCCTTCCAGTCGAGGTTGGTGGTGTCTGGGAGCTCAGTAGACTGATGATAAGTGACCCCGAGCTGGAACAGCATCACGAGGGTCTCCCCATCGAGGGAGCTGGCGAGGGCGAGTGGCACGAATGCCCACGCGTAGGTGAGTGGGTCATGACTCACTTGAGTCACAGCGATGAACATCGCTCTTTCCTCCATTTTGGTGGGGAGCAAGGTTATTATAGTTTTACATTTTTTTATTTGTTTTATTTTAATATAGTTTTCAAATTTGCTATAAAATTCAGTTTAGTTTTTATTAGTTTCATTCATATTTTTGTTTGTTTTAGTTTAGTTTTTATTTTGTGAACGCATTTTTATTTAGTTTTTATATAGTTTAGTTTCAGTTTTAGTTTCAGTTTTAATTCAAGTTTAGCAGAATTAACAGATCACTTCCAGAAAGACGTAGGCATAATTTAACCTTTGTGGGGCAAACATATAGCAACACAAAATTAATGCATGCTGAGATTGATTAGATAGTAAAAGTATACAAATATACCCCAAAGAAAGCAGGCAAGCCTTTTTTTTACTAAATTAATCTACACAAGTCGCACTTAATGTCATATCCAATGATGTGTGTTGAGATATTTAGTATGAAAATAAATGTAGCCTGATTTGGTTATATGTCTTTCCTTATTTAACCATAATCATGATATTGTAACTGTGGTGTCTTGCTCACTTTTCCGTGAACAGCCGTGCATCAATCAAAACTGGGACTAATGAAATTCAGTAATAACGGCAATCGCATTTAACAGTAAAGGCTTGTATTTGAATGTTCTTTTCATTTATGAAGAACTATAAGCGTGTGTATGATGTGATTTAGCCAATGCACATTTGTTCAAAAGCCTGGCAGAGTGATCAGAAGATGCTTGGCTAAAGTGTTGTGTTGTGTTGTTTACAGAAAGGATGCGCATTCTCATCTTTTTTCCTGTTAATTATCATGTTGCGCTGCATGTCTGTTTTTCTTCAAAGCACCAACTTAGAATGCCTAATGATGGTTTGATTGCTTGTGTTACATGATCAAATAAATAATCTTGCTTACCTGATGTAATAGATTTAATGCGAGTGCGGTTCGAGTCGCGACTCGCGGTCTTTGTCAAACAGTTCTCGTCTGGTACAGAATTAAATTAGTGCTGCTGTCAGATAATGGGTCGAGTGTTATGTTAAGTACTGCTGGTGCACGTTTATCAAACAGGACCCGTGTAGACTTTAAACTGCTTTGCGTCTCTCCGTCAGATAACCCCATGTGCGTGATGTGCCATTACAGGTAGGCTATTTCCCCAAACCTCCACACAGCTCGTATATTTTCCCGCCAAGGGGTGAGAACGTAATGATTACGAAAACGATTATTTATTTTTGATAATTATTGACATTTTATATAATTGTTGAGAGATCACTCTCACCCAAAGCAGTTATTGTAAATGAAATGATTACAGATAATCGTTTTGATGTACTCTGCTTGACTGAAATGCAAATGGAGAAAAAACACAACTAGATCCTAGTGAACTGGCAAATTACAGACCCACTTCAAATCTTCCGTTTATGTCTAAAATTTTAGAAAAAGTTCTCAATTGTGCTCCTTCCTGCAAAAAAAAAAAGATCTCTATGAAGACACCTCAGATGATACCGACCCTGAAACAACTTTTTTATCCACTTACAAAGAAATGAAGGGTCTGTAATTTTTATGGCAGGTTTATTTTAATAGATAGAGACAGAATACCAACCAAAAAATCCAGAAAAAACACATTATATAAAGGTTAGAGATTGATTTGCAATTCAGTGAGTGAAATAAATATTTGATCTTCTAACAACCAGCAAGAATTCTGGCTCCCACAGACTGGTTATGTGCCCATGTGGAACACAGATTAGTCCTGCCACTTTAAGAAGTTACTCCTAATGTCAGCTCGTTAGGTGTATAAGACATCTGTCCACACAATCTGTATCTTCCATTCCAACCTCTCCCACCACCATGGGCAAGACGAAAGAGCTGTCAAAGGATGTTAGAGATAAGATTGTTGTCGATCTGCACAAGGCTGGAATGGGCTACAAGACCCTACTACAAGAAGCTTGGTGAGAAGGAGACAACTCTTGGTGTGATTATTCAGAAATGGAAGAAATACAAAATAACCATAAATCGGCCTCGGTCTGGAGCTCCGTGCAAGATCTCACCTCATGGGGTAAGGATGATCATGAGAAAGGTGAGGGATAGGCATGGGCCGATTTTGACGGTATGATAACCTTAAGCAAAAATATCACGGTTTCATGGT
>NW_015507088.1:23666-36481 GCF_001515645.1 Sinocyclocheilus grahami
AGTTATTTAATTTTAGTTATATAATTCATATTCATATCATTTATATCATTTCATATCATTTAGTTATATAATTTCATATACATAATTTGATTGAATAATAACCCAATTTGAAGCAAAAACAGAATGTTCTGACTATCTTTGCGAAATTATACTACATGCCTGAACGAAGCAAACAGCAGAAGCTCTGAATGAGACGCAGATTCTCTCTCTGACAGCAGGAGGCGCTCATGGAGCAGCAGATACTGCGTTTTCTTGGTTACCGCCATAAAGCAGCGCTGCACTGAAACACTGCTTTAATATGAACTATACAGAGACCAGATGAAAAAAAATGCCACGTAAACTTTTCTGAAGAAACTCGGTTCCCCTCAGAAACACATTCATATAAACCCCCAAATCAATATTGAGGATTTTCTTCCAATAGTTCGTGAATCATGAACAGTGAGTGATCTGCCTGCTGCAGATCCATCTTCAGCGTCTCTGGCCTGTGTTAACGGGCATTTACAGACTTCATATTTTCACATACATGACATTTTGGAAAACAACTACATTGCAAAAGAAAAACAGCGCATACCGCAAGAACGGTATAACGGAAAATATTAGCGGTTTTGAAACCGTGAAATTTTCAAATCACGGTATACCTTGAAACCGGTAATCGGCCCATGCCTAGTGAGGGATCAGCCCAGAGGAGCTTCTTAATGATCTTAAGGCAGTTGGGACCACAGTCACCAAGCAAACCATTGGTAACACACTACGCCGCAATGGACTGAAATCCTGCAGCGCCCGCAAGGTCCCCCTGCTCAAGAAGGCACATGTACAGCCCGTTTAAAGTTTGCCAAAGAACATCTAATGATTCAGAGAAGGCTTGGGAGAAAGTGCTGTGGTCAGATGAGACCAAAATTGAGCTCTTTGGCATTAACTCGACTCGCCGTGTTTGGAGGTATTGAAATGCTGACTATGACCCCAAGAACACCATCCCTACAGTCAAGCACGGAGGTGGAAACATTATGCTTTGGGGCTGTTTTCTGCTAAGGGTACAGGACGACTTCACCGCATTGAGGGGCAAATGGACAGGGCCATGTACTATAAAATCTTGGACGAGAACCTCCTTCCCTCAGCCAGAACACTGAAGATGGGTCATGGATGGGTCTTCCAGCATGACAATGACCCGAAACATACCGGAAAGGCAACAAAGGAGTGTCTCAAGAAGAAGCACATTAAGGTCATGGAGTGGCCTAGCCAGTCTCCAGACCTCAATCCTACAGAAAATCTGTGGAGGGAAATGAAACTTCCAGTTGCCAAACGACAGCCAAGAAACCTTAAGGATTTAGAGAGGATCTGTAAAGAGGAGTGGATCAAAATCCCTTCTGAGATGTGTGCAAACCTGGTGACCAACTACAAGAAACGTCTTACCTCTGTGCTTGCCAACAAGGGTTTCTGCACCAAGTACTAAGTCATGTTTTGCTTGGGGATCAAATACTTATTTCACTCACTGAAATGCAAATTAATTTCTAACCTTTATATGTGTTTTTTCTGGATTTTTTGTTTGGAATTCTGTCTCGATACGTTAAAATAAACCTACCATAAAAATTACATACCCTTCATTTTTTTTGTAAGTGCTCAAATATTTTCCCCACTGTACAGAACTACCAAATTTTGATATTTGGTAAATTTGATAATTTTGATTGCAACATATAATAATTGCTGTTAATAGTGTGCATCGTCGGTTTGATTACGTTTAAAATTTTTCCGTACATTTCTGCCATATGTACATTAACTGACAGTCACCACTGATAAGCTACCACTAAATATTGTAGAAACTTAATTTTCTGTACAGCTGCTTTGCAACGATTTGCATCGTGAAGAGCGCTATACAAATACGCTTGAATTGAATTGAATTGAACTCGCTGATTAACCACCATAGTACGATGCATTGTTGTAGAAACAAACTAACTAGTCACGACTGTTTCGATAACACGGTCGCATCTCTGTCGTTTGAACCACAATAGTTCAACAATATAGGGCCATTGTTAATGATGTCAAACAATGCTTTTGGGACACACATCCCTGGCCGTGGTGTTTAAAGGGGTGGTTGACTGTTTTTTTTCTAGGCTTGATTGTGTTTATGGGGTGCAGTCTAAAACTAAAAAAAACGCATTATTTTTCACATAATTTACCTTCATTATACACCGCTCTGTCCCTTCCTTGCTTTCCTGGTTTTATGAAGCTCCTCCCTCAGAAATAAACAATGGGCTCAGATTGGTTAGCTGGCCCAGTGTGTTGTGATTCACTAAACTGCCTAGTGGTCATCTAAGCGTCACGCCCCTCGGTTCAGAATGTGCTCCTGTTTTATTGTAAACAATGATGTCGTCAATATTGCTTATCAATTTGAGCACAATTGAGACGGAGAGAATATTAGTGAAGAGGATTGCGCAGAACCTGTGGTAATGGTATAATTTTTTGTTTGTCGTCGTCTCATACTTTTAGATACGCTGCCTGTTATTTGTAAATGCTACTGCTTATGTTAGCTTTTAATATACAGTTTTATTCTGATGAAAGCTGTAATACTGCATGGCAACCGCATGCGCGTCCATGTTTAACGCTTTTCGTAGCTATGTGAAAAATATCTGTCGGTCTATACACATAAAGTGTATAATTGGAAGGAGCTGACGAGCTGATGATCTGAATGAGAGAGAGATGCAGAGCAGGGGACGCGAGGAACAGGATTAAGAACCGCTGCTTTAGAACACTGATTTTGAAACTTGTAAATTCATTAGAATCGTTAGAAGACAGAATCGCGATTCATATATGAATAGATTTTTCCGTGCACCTCTAGTTTTGATGGCGTGGCAACAACTCTTTCTCTTCTCTACAGCAGCACAACATGGCCTTGCACCCTTTGTTGCATGTTCCCGGGGGCAGGATTTATCAGGAAGTAACTCGCTGTAGTCCCTATGAGCCGGTTTTGTAGGCATTAAGCCCCGTTCACACTACAAGCGACACGCAACAGCAAAGTGACACAATCCCATTTATTTCAATGGAGAGCTGGCGATTTCCGGCGACACGAGCGACAGCGGCCATTGGAGACCTGATGGGGCGTGTCCAGCGACGCGACAAAGTTCAGAATCCTTCAACTTTATGCAAATGAAGCGCGACTTTCGGGAGTGACAGCCAATAGGAAAGAAGATGTTAGAGATCTCGTCTCAGCGCCGTAGATAAACATACGCAATGGAAGAAAGTAGGCTCTGTTTCTCATTCATTTTTGTTTGTATGTACTTTAATGTAATATTTTAACAATACCGTAATAATACTGATAACCATGATAATTTTGGTCACTGTAACCGTGAAAAGAAATTTTCATACCTTTACATCCCTAAAAATTTGACACCTTCCTTTACTACACCGGAGCAGACGGAACTTGCTGCTTTGGCAAGGGGCGTGGCAGTACTGAAACACCATCTAAACTGTTCGCCAACCACAACACACTGGGACAGCTAACCAATCACAACACATTTCGTTTTTCGGAAGGCGGGCCTTCATCAAACCTGGAACTAATCGAGCCATTTGTAACAGGCTGGGGAGAAAGGTATTGTAATAATGTAAATTATGTGAAAAATAATGCATTTTTCGAACCACCATGCATGAGAGCATGTTCTAGTACACCCCCGAAACAAAATCAAGACTTTGTAAAAGAGCATAATAGGACCCATTTAAACTGCCATAATTTTTCAAGATAATATCTCCGTTTGCATTGAACTTTCAGCGTAGAAACTTTGCAGATATTGTTTATGCTCAAACAGCAACATTACACACTAACGTTAAAAAAGTGAAATCACAATCAACCACCCCTTTAACTACAGAATGTTGTTCCTTGCACCACCTGGTGGATATTGTGTGAAGCAGTGTTAATTTTGTCAACGAAGACAACGACGAAAAATATTCGTTAACGAACATTTTTTCTGTGACTAAGACGAGACATTGACAAACTAAAACTAATATCTGATGATAAAAACTATGACGAAATTTATGCCGCGTCTTCGTTAACAAGATGAGACAGAGCTGTAATGTTATTTGAGGACTACCAGACATTCAAAATACATCCTATAGGCCAGGGGTTTTCAACCTGTGGGGGGCGCCAGCACCTGTCAAGGGGGGAGTGAGCATCAGTTAATTCAGAGGCGTTCCCTTGAGAATTTATGAATATGAATTAACACATCTTTAGCCATCCACTAGGGGGCAATCTGACTCCTACTGCTAGTCGACAGATAGAGCAGAGTTGGCTCGAGTATCAGTCACGCTCAGTGTTGCCAAGTCCGCGTTTTTTTCGCGGAATTGGGTTACTTTAACACTTGCCGCGTTTTGTAGTTTTGGGCTAGTTTTGAGTAGCAATTAGGTGGGTTTTGTTGTGAAAACCTGGCAACCCTGGTCACATTTATTGACAGTGTAAGATGATTTACGATTAGCCGTGTCGGAAATCCAACCACGGATTGGCATGTTGTTATCTCAGAAACAGGCTCAGCCATCACATTGAATCAGGTAAACTGGTTATATATTTATGCTTCAGTATAATTACGCACGCTATACCAGGGGCGGTTCTAAACCCTTTTTTGGCCCCCCTATCTGTCACCTTAGCCCCCCAAAACTATCTTAACGATCAGGCCAGTGCTGCTTCCTCGAGAAAGTTTTTCATTCTCTCGTGTTTTAAGTCTTGTCAGTTTAAACATTAAAGTCATTTTAAGCCATTTAAGCCCAAGACATCTCAATGGCGGTCTTGACTAGTATTCTTGTACTAGTGTTGTTTTAAGTGAATGTAAACAGTGAAGAAAATATCAAATGTACATTGTTGGATGTTGGGGGGGCGCGAGTGAAATTAGACACATTTAGGGGGGGCCCATGTCCTAAAAGGTTGAAAACCCCTGCTATAGGCTACTGTCTTGTCCTTCCAAATGATTTATTCCTTATATGTACTTGTTTCCTCCCTTACATTTATATATGATGTAGTGTATAATTCTTATTGAATAAAAGCACGGTACCACCCCTTGAAATCTATCTATATAATCTACTGATGTAATAATAAACTTTGAAGAAGTTTGTGAACAGACAATTGGCTTCATGTTCATGACTCTTTCCATGGGCCAATCCATTCAAGGACTGAGAATACTTGGACGGCACTGAAAGGTAAAGAGCAAGAATTCTTCACAACCAGCCTCCTGTGAAAAACACCTGAGACACACACACTCATTTTCATACTAATACTGAAACATATTTTCTCCTGTTTTCCAGTACTATTGACAACTACAGTAACTCATTTATGGTAATATAAAAGTGCAGAAGAAAATTGATGGGTGCATTATATTGTTGCTTTTCACTCAACCAATCAAGCCCCATGCTAATGGAAAAAATCAATGAGCAAATCTAGTGAATTATTTTAGGTTGCCTTACTGTTTGTCGTAAGATTTACTGACAAGAAAGTATTTAATATTTGGCTCATGAGGACACAGCCTACTTTTTTATAATGTAGATGACATTCATTTGTTTTTGCATTTTTTGCTGTTGTTCTTTTCAAATTGTGTTATGCACATTTAGTTTTGTAAAAACAAACTCAAATATTGTCAAGTGTGGAGTAAAGTTGTTACAGACCAAGTGCCTCCGCATAAATTAAATTAATTATGATTATATGGTTAATGATTGTGTATTGCATTTACACCAGTCGTGTAGTTCTAAACATATATTTTTTACATTAAAATGTATAATAATCACAGTATAATGAATAGATTAAGCTAGAATTAACCAGTATAACCTAACAAACATATTTGAGGGCTTAGCTTTACTTAAACATTAAGTCACCCCTCTACCACAATGACCAATTATCCCCAGCAAGTTCACTTTATAGATTTTTAATTAAATGTCCTGATGAAATGTTATATGTTAATCTTTTTAAAGCAACAAATGTAATGTGGTCCCACAACATCACAAATCATATTTGATATCACATAATGTTTTTTTTACATTCATACACAGAAAAGTGAGTCAATAGGATGGTTAAGAAATGATGTAACAGTGCATATCAACAGAAATAAGTGAATATAGTATGTACAGTCTGATATATTTGAAGTGTCTACATTATTTCCTAGTATACTAAATGCCACACCTTTAAACTGTATACAAAGCATTCCTGGTTGTACGTCTTACTGCATGACATAACTATTACATTGTTCATGTTACAGGAAACATGAATCATATTAATCCTTGGAAAAAGTAACAACAGAACTATCACCAAAATTCTAAAGCATGTAATATGTAATATCATAATGAGAATTGTATTGATTTTAATGGAAACTATAATGCTCTCTGTGTGTTACGGGGCTGACGAGACGTGAGACGTGTGGATCCATCTGCAAGCTTTTAATAGAAAGACGTGGTATAACAGGCAGGGTCAAACAATGGCAAACAGGTATATGGCGGGCAAAACACAAGAATAGTCCTAGGGCTAGCGTAGGTCACCGATCGGCAGACAGAATCACAGGGGCAAGACGAGAGGGAGAAATCCAAGAAAACAGGCAAAGATCAAAAACCGCAAAAACAGGCAAGGCAAGGCAAAACAAGGAAAACACGGAGACTCGGAAAGGGGTACAGGCTAAACAATACTCAGCAGAGAAAGGTGGTTAGAGTGGGTGTTATATAGTGAGGGAGTGATATGAAACAGCTGTGTGCAATGAGTGCAATCAGGGCAGTATGCAAATTGTGCAAAGAATGATGGGAAATGTAGTCCGGGGTGCTATGCAACAGTTTGTGTAGTGCGAGAGTCAATGTAAAGGAAAGGGTGACATCTGGTGGTGAATAAACGGAAGTCCATGAACCGAATTCGTGACACTGTGGGTATCCACTGGTATATTGGCTTGAATAAGACCCAAAACACACTACATGATGACATTTTGTAAAGGTTTTAAATATAAACAGCTGATGGTTATTAATGGTATTGTAAGAATAGTCATTAGAATTTCTATTTAATTCATTTGAATTTCTGTGATTGTTTTTAGCATATCTTTAATTTGAGAGGGCGTGTGTCTATGGACATGTTTAAAAGCTTATTTAAAAGATGTGATATAAGTGTTTACTTATGAGAAATTCATGAATAGAGTAAATACAGCATATTGCTTGATTTTGTTCATGTGGGTCCCGGGAGAATACCAAATGTCTCATTTGGGTTCTTCACCCCAACATTAAATTACTCTTTAAACTTTTTTCTCAGTGCTCAGAAGTTTTAGATTGAGGCAGCTGTGTGTTTGAATTTACAGTTGTGTGTGTGGACAAGGTGGGTTTATAAATGTGAGTCTTTTTGCAGAAAGTTGTACAATTTCAACTGTACAACTGTAGAATCCAGCATAAAGGGGGTTCAGTTTATATGCTGTTGAATGTGTGTTTGTTGCTTATTCCAACAGAGACACTGAGGAGTTGGAATACACTTTAAATCCAGCATAAAGGGGTTCAGTGAATGTGGTGTTGAGTGTGTGTAAGTGTGTGAGTGTGTGTGTGTCAGAGACACTGTAGAAGGACAGAGTGCCGACCGACACATCCACATACACTCCTACTCTATTAGATGGAGGTGAAGGAGCAGATATGTCTGTTTTCTTATTATTGTGCCAGACACTATAACTGTTGTGGCTGCTATTCCAGTAAAGATTCCAGTAATGTTCATTAAGTCCAAACCAAGAGTCACTTCTTCTTTTTCTGTTGATTCCTCTGTATACCAGTGCTATATGTCCCCAGCTGCTCCATTCAGCCTCCCAGTAACAGCGTCCAGTCAGACTCTCTCGACACAGAACCTGAGGAACATTATCAAATCTTTCTGGATGATCAGGATACAACTGCTGTTCTTCCACACGTGTCACCTTTCTGTTGTTCTCAGACAGTATGAGGTGCGTGTTCACTGTGTTTGGATCTAGCGTAAGAGTACAGGCATCTAAAAACAAGAGGAAAGAACATTTATATACTGTTGAATTGCTCCAGATCTGCCAAACAGTATAAATTTTCAAGCATTTCTATCACGATAAATAGAGGTTAATGTGTGAAGAATATTTATCCTTGGGAAGACCAGAACAAGTACACAAACACTTTGGCTAGTGAGCTTATCATAACCTTAATTTCTGAGAATATGTCTCACATGAACAAACAGCAATAAAATATTTCAGTGCATAAATTCATGTTATTTTGCTAATTTACTGGGACACAGACACATTTCATCTCTCGTCCAAATAGTTAAAGGGATAGTTCACCCAAAAATGAAAATTCTCTCATAATCTACTCGCTCTCATGCTATCCCAGATGTATATGACTTTTTTTTTTTTACAGCTGAAAAATTTTAAATGAAAATGCCATCATTTTATCTTCTTATTAGTGCCGTCAAATGATTAATCACATCCCAAATAAAAGTTTTTGTTTACATAATATGTGTGTGTACTGTGCATATTTATTATTTATATATAAATACACACACATGCATGTATATATTTAAGAAAAATTATGAAATATATTTATATATAATATAAATGATATGAATATGAATTTATACATGTAAATACATGTAAATATTTTCAAAATATATACTGTATTTGAGTGTATTTATATATACATAATATATGTGTGTGTGTACTGTGTATATTTATTATGTAAACAAAAACTTATTTTGGATGCGATTAATCATGATTAATTATTTGACAGCACTATTTCTTATACATTAATCTACATGGTAAAGTAATCCAAATGATTACAGCACATTAATAAATGTCTTCCGAAGCAAAAAGATACATGTGTGATAAAAAACGAATAATATTTTCAACGTATTTAGCAATGTAACAAATCCGGCCTCTGTGGTTCCCCCTAATCATCACCAGAGGTTGCCATCACCTGAGTACTAACTTTCCCCCACAAACTCCATTTCCCATCACCCCGTACCTGGCACTGATTACGAGCTCACTTGAAGCTTGTTACCGGGACTACTTAAGCCACAGCCCCACGCTCTTTCTTCACAAAGTCTTGTTTTGCCCCGGCTGGCATTTCTGAGCGTTACCTACATTCCCTTTTGGATTACTGTGTTTGACCCTGGACTGTTTATGCTTGTTTAGTCCTCTGTAATCAATGCATGGGCAGAGACCCCTGTCCTTTTTTACAAAAAAGAGCCCGGTGGAGGCAGGAGATGTAGACGGGACGATGAAGCCGTTAGCTAGTTCCTCTTCAATGTAAGTTTTCATGGATTCAGACTCAGGTTGGGAGAGAGGAAAGATTCTGCCCTTGGGTAGTGTGGTACCGTGTGACTGTCACACAAGATAGATGTTTTACTCTATTTATTAAATTTTTTTTAATGTATAATAGAGTTTTAACTGGTTTACATGTTTTCTTAATCAATTTCATTCCTCGTAACATTTTTAGTGTGTATGTCTTTAAGAAATATATGGTTGGCCTGTCATGTGACCAGTCACATGACAGGAAGCAGGAACTGTATAATGAGAGCAGCATGCCAAACATACAGAAGTCACTACAGGAGAATTGTCTGGTTTGCAGAGTTTCCATACTGTGGATTTACCTCTCCAATTTCACCTTTGCAACAAATTGGATTATCACTTCTCTTGGACTGTATATACACTGGTGGACACTCACATTGGGACTGGCAACACACTGGATTTCTTATGGACTGTTTTAGGGTATGGTGCTAACGGACTCCACGCTTTTAACACCCTAAGTTATTCTAGTTTTATTGTGTTGTTTTAAAGAGTCTACCTTGACTGTGGCTGTTTGAAGGATTGCTGGTTCCACTGTCTGAAGACAGTGAGTGTGACATTTGGCAGACCAGTGAGTGATCTGACCATCAGTCCAGGAGATCTGTGGTTCATGAAGTAGTAGCCAGGGATGTCCGAGAACAACTGGATTGTTGGGAGCCTATTTGAAGAATAGGCGGGTGATTTCTGTGTGTATGGTGCCGGTCGACAGGGTGACTTCGTCGGTGGTGTGCTGAAACTGACCGATACCCAGAGGCCTCCCATCTAGCGCTGCCACTGCCAAAGGAGATTTACAGGGAATGAGTGGGATGTCATGAGTCTTGACGAAGTTTGCATTAATAAAGTTGCTTGCTGCTGAATCAATTAAGAGGGATCATCGGACCATCCAGTCTGTGTGGCCTATGTGGGAAACGTCAAAGCGAACTCCACTGCCATGCTGCAACAGGGTAGGATCTGTTTGCCCACTCCGTGACCTCCTGGAAGCGATGCAGAAAGCCATTGAACGAGGGGAAAGAAGGCCAATTTAAATTCCAAATGGCAGTTGCTTTACCAGCCAATAGGTAACAAACAAATAAGATGCAGCTCTCCTCAGTGGGTATAACAGTGGTTGTTGTGAAACAAACAAGGAGCATTGAAATAGGAAGCCCTTACATTTGGCTGGCATGGCATCAAATTTCTCCAGATATGCTAGACGGGGACTAGATGTGGTATGAGCCATCGGTGGAGATTGGGGTGCTGTTTTTAATGGCATTGAGCTTGTCTCAGGTGCAGGTTGTCGCAACGTCTGCAAAGTCTTTTCTAGCTCCTCCATGAGAGACGTGAGACGAGATAGCTGTCAAATTCCAATACCCTCTACCTTTAGTACCACCGGCACTCAAGCAACTTCGCTTGAGCGAACCAAGCTTGATTTATGCAGTGCATACAATCTGATCCGTATCAGGGAGGGGGATGAGTGGAAGACGGCCTTATACCGTTTGGGCTTGTCAACAGTCCCTCAGTGTTCCAGGCCTTTATCAACGATGTGTTCCACGGCATGCTCAACAGATGGATCATTGTATGCATTGATGACATTCTTGTTTGCTCTGTTTCTTTAGAGACACATAACAGCCATTTCCAAGCCATTCTGCAACACCTAATCTCCCACCAATTATATGCGAAGGCGGAGAAATGTGACTTTCACCAGACCTCAACCAAGTTCCGCAGTTATGTGGTCAGCCCAGAGGGAGTGGCTATGGATGATCATGAAGTGCAAGCTGTCTTGAACTGGCCCCGACCCATGACTGTCAAAGAGATGCAGCGGTTCCTTGGATTTGCTAACTTTTACAGACTCTTCATCGGAGACTTAACAAATTGGATTATCACTTCTCTTGGACTGTATATACACTGGTGGACACTCACATTGGGACTGGCAACACACTGGATTTCTTATGGACTGTTTTAGGGTATGGTGCTAACGGACTCCACGCTTTTAACACCCTAAGTTATTCTAGTTTTATTGTGTTGTTTTAAAGAGTCTACCTTGACTGTGGCTGTTTGAAGGATTGCTGGTTCCACTGTCTGAAGACAGTGAGTGTGACATTTGGCAGACCAGTGAGTGATCTGACCATCAGTCCAGGAGATCTGTGGTTCATGAAGTAGTAGCCAGGGATGTCCGAGAACAACTGGATTGTTGGGAGCCTATTTGAAGAATAGGCGGGTGATTTCTGTGTGTATGGTGCCGGTCGACAGGGTGACTTCGTCGGTGGTGTGCTGAAACTGACCGATACCCAGAGGCCTCCCATCTAGCGCTGCCACTGCCAAAGGAGATTTACAGGGAATGAGTGGGATGTCATGAGTCTTGACGAAGTTTGCATTAATAAAGTTGCTTGCTGCTGAATCAATTAAGAGGGATCATCGGACCATCCAGTCTGTGTGGCCTATGTGGGAAACGTCAAAGCGAACTCCACTGCCATGCTGCAACAGGGTAGGATCTGTTTGCCCACTCCGTGACCTCCTGGAAGCGATGCAGAAAGCCATTGAACGAGGGGAAAGAAGGCCAATTTAAATTCCAAATGGCAGTTGCTTTACCAGCCAATAGGTAACAAACAAATAAGATGCAGCTCTCCTCAGTGGGTATAACAGTGGTTGTTGTGAAACAAACAAGGAGCATTGAAATAGGAAGCCCTTACATTTGGCTGGCATGGCATCAAATTTCTCCAGATATGCTAGACGGGGACTAGATGTGGTATGAGCCATCGGTGGAGATTGGGGTGCTGTTTTTAATGGCATTGAGCTTGTCTCAGGTGCAGGTTGTCGCAACGTCTGCGAAGTCTTTTCTAGCTCCTCCATGAGAGACGTGAGACGAGATAGCTGTCAAATTCCAATACCCTCTACCTTTAGTACCACCGGCACTCAAGCAACTTCGCTTGAGCGAACCAAGCTTGATTTATGCAATGCATACAATCTGATCCATATCAGGGAGGGGGATGAGTGGAAGACGGCCTTATACCGTTTGGGCTTGTCAACAGTCCCTCAGTGTTCCAGGCATTTATCAACGATGTGTTCCACGGCATGCTCAACAGATGGATCATTGTATGCATTGATGACATTCTTGTTTGCTCTGTTTCTTTAGAGACACATAACAGCCATTTCCAAGCCATTCTGCAACACCTAATCTCCCACCAATTATATGCGAAGGCGGAGAAATGTGACTTTCACCAGACCTCAACCAAGTTCCGCAGTTATGTGGTCAGCCCAGAGGGAGTGGCTATGGATGATCATGAAGTGCAAGCTGTCTTGAACTGGCCCCGACCCATGACTGTCAAAGAGATGCAGCGGTTCCTTGGATTTGCTAACTTTTACAGACTCTTCATCGGAGACTTAAGTTCCATCGTAGCTCCACTAACTTTGATGATTATGAAGGGGGGGAAGTCACTTATCCTGGTCGCCGGCTGCAGAGAAGGCTTTTCAACATCTCAAGGTACGTTTCTCACTGGCTCTCATTAGCTATCTTCGGACTCAACCATAGACAGGCCAGGTGGACTCTATTCTTCACAAGGTTTC